>NW_009925724.1:0-33418 GCF_000696875.1 Nestor notabilis | reverse complement strand
AAAGGTAATAGCCACAAAGATATAGGGAGGGAAAAAGGGCTCTGAAGAGAACTTGAAAGAAAACTTTTAATGGATTTGTACTCAGGGAAGGCAGTTACTTTAGTGAATTAGAGCACAATATTCATGTTAGGTTTAAAGTTGCTTATATGAAAGGTATGCTAGCCTCAAGAAAAATTTGATAATTCTCACCCTTATGATAAACTTTTGCTTTTTTCTGGCTTAGAAGGTTTTTTTAAAGTTGACTTTTTTGATGCAGAAAATGTGTCGCTAGCCTTGGACTGTGTAGCTTTCTCAGCAGGAGAGGTTTCTGAAGAGAAAGGAACACTTGGAGACCGATTTGGCAGGCAATTTTTACTGTATATAATTAATGGTGGTTGTTTGAAGCTGCTCACATGTCTGAAACATTAAAAATCTCACAGCTGAATTTTTAATCCGGGAGCATAGAAGATGAAGGAGCATTACACTTTTGCCATATGGTTCCATAGTGTAGGGCATAGCCACTTGCTTCTTTGTACACATTTTGAACCCTCTTTGTAAGTTAACCACACTTCTGTTTCCAGATCTTCTGGAAAGAATTTTGGAAGCTATTCTATATATATAACTATATATATATAACTATTCTGCTACACCAACTGAGATCCCACTTCTCACAATTTACAAAAAAGTGTCCTCTCTTCACCTTTTGTTACCTACAATGGATGTATTTCATCATATAAAGACAGTATGTCACTATACTTTTTTCCAGCTGTTTTTTGAAATTAAAAGATTTCATTAAAAAAATCTGTTAATAATATAAATGTTTAGTATAAATAGCAGTAAGAACCATGGGAATGTGCAGAGGTGTTATGCAGGTCCCTCCTGGAGACAGCAACACCCCTATATACTGTATACCCACATGGGGCAGATATTAGGACTGCTGTAAGATTCAAGCTGCACTACTTCTTAGTATAAAAGGATGCAGCATTAAAAAAATGTTTTTTTCATCTTGTATTTCTTTAGTAGATGCTTTTATTGTGGTGATAAATTTGGAACAATGAGATTATTTTATTAAACTTTCTCAGTCACTGCTGAATGAACTACCCTGCTTGTAGAATTAATAAAAAGGCCAAACCACCTCATTAACATGCCTGGTATTGAGCTGGATTGGCAGCAGTGCAGTTTAATCCTGCCAAAGGGCATTTGCTGAGCAAAGTCAGAAAGCTTTTAAATCATATTCTTAAAGGTTCAGTCAGGAGAAGATGACCTTGCAAAAGCTGAAGTCCTGAACTGTCCAGACTTTCCCCCAAGTCATTCATGTTAGAGCTGCTTACTGCACAGAACAATATGTTAAATAATATGGCTTCTTCTTGTGTAATTCAATGCATCAAGCTTCATTTTGCTGTGCATGCTGATTGGAAAGCTAGATACAAAAGCTTAGTTTGGAAAAAGCTGCATGCACTAACATCCTCTTTGTTTTAGTATCTGAAAGTGCACTAGCATCACCTGACCATCTAAAGGTAAACTTTCATTTACAATAATTGATACAGACCCACCACACCACTTTCAGCAGCGCCTCACATACTGTGTAAGCAATTACAGTTCAGAAAGATGTGGAGAAAGTGGAATAAAAACACCAGTTGTGCATAATCATGCCTATCAAAACATCACAAAGATCAAGATGAATGTCATCATTGCTGTTTAAACTCATGCATCTATGCCACACGTAACTATAGAAAGTTATATTGTCAGGTAAACTGCATTATAGTTCTCATACACAGCAACCTATCAAACAGCCTACCTGTGAATTGAGCAGAGCGGTGTGATTTTTGTGATCATATTTTCAAGAAAAATGTGACTGCAGTAAAATTTTTAAGCTAAGCACGTAAAAACTTCTTGAAAAAAATCAGTAAGTCCTTGTGTTCCTTTGTTTATCTAAAGTGAATTTTCATTTTCGTTTTTCTAAGCAGCTTTACGTGGTTTTGAACATAAGATTTTCCTTTATATGTTTTCCTTTGTTGGTCTGTGCAGAATTCCCATTCAAGTAAAAATAGGGGAATGTGAGAAAATCCAGCAAAGATAAATTAAGCCATATTAGCAACATGATAAACATGAGGCAGCATGTGGAAGGCAACTAAAAACATACACAAAAGTAAGGAAGAGGTCACATTATGCTTAGATATCTTCATTAGGAAAAGAACATTCACTTTGACTGTCTTGAAATACAAATATTTTCCTTGAAATAGTAATTCAGAGACAAAAATTACATGAAGTTTTCCTAGGCTATAGGACTCCATGGCACTTCAGGAAATGACAGTACTGTGTGAGACTGAGGACCTGTGAGAATGACAGGAGGAGAGAAACATTCTTCAGGCCAATGTGGGGTTTTTAATTGAGCATTTGGCTAGAAAGATAAGAAAAACAAGCTAGACTTTATAGTCTTCTGTTAGAATCTGTAGTAAATAAAACAAGACCAACCCCCAGGGATATTGAAAACTTCCTTATAGGATTTTTTTAATGCCTGCCAGAAACATCAATGTTAATTGTATCAAATAACTAAAGAAAAATTAGAAACATTCATTTTATTTTTTCTCCTGCTACACAATGCGGGATGAAGCAGTTGAGATTTCACACATTAAAGGTTTGAAATGTGGCAACATTTTATGCTTTACTATGCAGTGAAGAGGTAATATGAACCCTTTGTACCTCACATGGGATTTTTATATTGCCTTCAGGGTATTTTCTGTAAATGTTGAAGTGGAATTAAAATAGTCCCCATAAAACACAACCATTATTACTACCTGAGCTGCAGATAGTGCTTTGCCATTGTCCAATACTCACATGCATATAAATTAAGAATTTTATCTTCCAGCTGCTACTAAAATTAATGTCTTGTAACCTTAAATATGATGTTTCTCTACAAAAACAAAACAAATCCTCATCACAACAATTTTTAGCCTGCATTTTGGCACCAATTATGGACTAATATTGTATTTATTCCTTTTGTTGTCGTAAATAAACAATACTCACATGCATATAAATTAAGAATTTTATCTTCCAGCTGCTACTAAAATTAATGTCTTGTAACCTTAAATATGATGTTTCTCTACAAAAACAAAACAAATCCTCATCACAACAATTTTTAGCCTGCATTTTGGCACCACTTATGGTGCCAATTGTATTTATTCCTTTTGTTGTTGTAAATAAAAGGTCTTTTATTTTGTGTCTTCTCCTCCCATTTACTCTATTGTCAGTCAGTTCCTATGATACTATTCAAGACAAAAGCCCACTCACACTGTACAGTTACTGAGGTGGCCATGTCATTCCCCACGCCTCAAGTTCACTTCGTGCTGCATTAGTGCATAAAACACTACCTTGTCCTCTCAGAGCTGAGTTACGAGCTCCGTTCCCTTATATCCCCTCCCTTCCCTTCCCTCCCCTATAGCTGTGGATATTCTCTGCTTTTTCAGGTATAACACTCCTTACTATTATAAACAAGCAGAGATATTGTAGTGCACAGAAGCCTTTTTAAGCCTAACCTTATCAGTCAAATTAAAAAACTTCAACAGGAATGCTCAGCTCTGCTCATGAAGTTGAAGAGATATGCAATAAAGATGTAAGTTATAAATGGCAATTTTCCTGACATTGGAATAATCCATGGGCTAGCAAGCTAATTCTAGGCTCTGGTATACCTCCCACTAAAGAGTAAATACTCATCTTTCTTTTGTGATCAGCAATTTTATAGCAGGTGCTTATTTTAGTATTGAGGCATTTTGTGATAGGAGGGCAGGTAAAACAAAAATTCTAGAAAATGCCTGATGAAACGTTTCCATTGACTGAAACAAGATCTTTAAATTAGCTGGTGAACATCATTTGTGCTTATTTAGCAATTTTACCTGTCAGTAAATCCAAGTAGTGACTTTATTAGACCATTGTCCAATTAATAACTGGATCCTGCAAAACAAAGCAACAGAAACAAGAGCATCTGCACTAGGAGAAAATACACAGAAATCCTAGCTGCCTCCCAGTTCTTCCAGAGTGCAGTTATACACCAAAAAGAAAATCTTCATGGCATTAGAGGAACCTGCATTTATCATGACAGCACACCACCTGATCATATGCAAAGGTTTATGAAAAAACCCACCCACACTCCCCATGAGGCAGCCTAGGGATGAAAGCTATTTTTCAGTATGGCAATATGAATAAAGGTTCACCATTTAGGAGATACATACTGCTTTAGGAACGGAGAAAAAGGGGGAAGTGCTTTCACTTTCTCTCCTACTTTATTCTCAAGGGGCAATAGGACTCCACAGGAATGGTGTTAAGTTAGCAGAGCAGATTATAAACAGACTGGAGGTGGCAAGAAAATGACGTTTTTACAGTCTTGTAGTTTTTAGACTGGGGGTAAGGTGAAGACTAGCATAAATCCCTTATAGCCATTTGTTATGAGAAAGAGAAAACACATTCTTTTTCCTATAGCCTGGGACAGGAGAAGAGGCTTGCATCTCAGCAACAAAACTTACAGTTTACATACTGAGCAAAAATGTGTTTTGGTAAGGATAGTTACCAATGCGGAAGTGCTTTGCTTAGGAAGTTTGCTGGAGCCTCCATCACCCAGACACATCTGTCAAGGAATGAATCTCATATTGCTTATTTCTGCCCTCCACAGTGGAGGAGTGGAGGCCTCAATCTTCTTTGCTCACTGGCAGCAGCCATTGCATGTGCCAGGCCAAGATCATGCCAGAAAAAACATAGACTATATATTTCTAGAGAAGTGTTGCTGCAGTTGCTCCTATTACTCTGTTTAATGTTTTGTATTGCATTAGTCAATAGCTACCTCATTAATTGCCGCCTCCTTGTTTTTTCCATTTTATTACATTTCAGTTGTCAAACAATATTGAAAAGATATAAATCCCAAAGCTTGGGTAATGGGTTGTTTTCCCTTTTCTGAATGCTCATTCTCTGGTTAAGAATGAACCCTTTTTCCATCCCTACCCTGCTCCCCCCAGAATTAAGCTATCATTTCATCTGACAAAATTCAGTTTCTCCTGATTCTCATGCCCTACCCATGGACGCCCATCAGCTCTATAGTGTATGAACCAGCTCAGAGCTCCAGAGAGTACTACCTGTGTCATGCTTTTCAGAAATGCAGTTTGTAATGCTGACTTCTGAAAAGATGCTTTGGTGATATTTTGTAAAGGTACAAATGAAACACAAAAGATACTTCCCTGCAGCCTGCAAGGCAGGGGGGGTGAGAGGGGGAGCACTGCTTGCCTGCTTCCCTGGCTCAAATTTCACTGCATGCAAGAGGCAGTCATCAAAATGACAAAACAGAAGCACCAAATCACAAAGGAGAAGCACAGAGTAACAGCTAAAAAGTAGAACCTCCTCCCACTACTGAGAAGCAGGAAACGCAGCTTTGGAGGAGAAAAATCCTGAACCTCCTTAAAAACTCAGATTACCATGGAATCCAAATTGCTGAGCATCAGACAAGAAGGGTTATAGTTGACTACTAGGGGTAACCATTACCAGCACACCATTTTATTACAAAGTTCAGCCTGCCCTCTGTTACCCTGTTCTGGAATAGGCAGGATGACTGCAGAGCACTATTCATCACCTTGAGGTCCAGCTGACTGCAGGGGTTTTAATCTAATGTCACCTGTGTTGTGGCACTGCTTGACACTGACTAACAAGATGAGCACATATACAGTGGGGCACTAACTAAACTGATTTACAGAAAGTGCATGTGATACAAAGCGGGGAGGTAAGGCTTCTCATATGTTTGTGATCATTTCTTGCTGGGGATAAAAAGGTAATGTGCAATTACACTGTTCACCTATACTAAACATATCAATTATATTTTTAACCAGTGTTTTAAAAAGTTCACCTCTCCATTTCTATACCTTTCCTAGGCACCGGTTAATATTTAACATATTTACCTACACCAACACAATTGCTGCCAGTGTTAAGCAAAGGGCAGTAAGAGCTGAAGGGAGGGATTGGAAAATATCCCCGAGAGTGATCTGTGCCATTCTGGAGTGTGAAACTGCCTAGTGTCAGCATATATGTGCTCTTACTCTCTGTGCCTTCCCAAAAGGATGCGAGTGTTTGCATGCACGTTCCAGACACCTGGAGCTCATTGCTCCCATATGAACACTGATCAGCTCATTCTCCAAGCTGCTGTACCAGCTGTGGGCCCCACTGCAGTCTCCTTGCATGGGGCTAGGGCACTTTTGCAGTCTTCTGCAGGAACATGACCAGGCCTTAGATAAGCAAAGGATCTAGCTGTAGAGGTGCATAAAAGAGACATAGCCACCCTCCCTTTCGTCACCTGGGATCAAACGCAAGCGTTAAATTTTTAATAGAAGGACAGTTTTGTAGTCTCTCTTCTCTTTGATCATTGAGGAGGTTTTGAAAAACAACTCATTGGTCCCCTTCCTTTTGAAGTTGTACACAGCAGGCTCCTTAGCGGTAGAAAAAGCAGACAGATGTAGTGCTCAGTATTAGATTTCCACTGTCACCATAACAACATTTAGAAGGGATGCTGAGCTGCCATCATTTGAAGTAAGACCAACAAGTGGTGCAGAGTTGTGGGCGGGTGGTATGACTTTCATTTTGAGACTGTTCTGTCCAGCAGCAAGCGAAGGACCTGGAGAAGAGCCTGTTCGTTTTGAACAAGAGACCAAGGAGTCTCTGTGCTTCATAGGACAACTGGAAACTTTTGTCTCTGCTTGTCATTTGGGAGGAGATGAAGCTTTGCAGGTTTTGGTAATTCACAGTGCAGCTTCTCATTCTGCCTTGTTTGCAGCTCCTGCTCTATAGGTCAAGCTATAGAGAAGCTTCTGGAGATGGTTGCCTTCTTCCCCTCTCTCCCTCTGTGCTACTCCAATTGTATGGACCATAATTAGAAATAAACATAACAAGCTCAGTTTGAAACTTGAGAGTCATTTATGCATAAACACTCGGTTTAGGTTTTCCTTTTCTAAACATAATATTGGTGGAAGGTGGTTGCTGAAAAGCAACATAAGAAAAGTTTCCTTTTTCTCCAGAAGCCAGATGTTTAAACTGTGTTTAAATAATTTCTAGGCAATTAAAAGTATCCACATGAATTAACAGTCCTAACTTATCTGCAACAAGATAACACCTCACGGGGCTCATTAAAGTCATAGTTCTATCCCAGGTGCAGCTCTTTCACTGTGAAGTGCAATAATCTTTCATATTGGTTGCTTAATTTTAGATTGGCAAGCAATATACATGGGTAATTAAGGATCTGGTTAAAACTGCAGAAGAGTTGTTGGAATATGTACTTTAAGGTGAGCTAAAGTGATTCCTAAATTTCTACCATATATGAAGACAAACAAGAAATCCGTGAGGTGTGACACTGGATTATTTGTGTCAAAAGGTAGTGGGAATTGGCAGCAACCTGCACGTCACCAGTAGTTCTATGACACTTTCTAGCCAAGAATCACTTCTATGAAAACAGCATTTCTCTGTGATGTAAAAAGCTTCAACTGTCTTTTAGATTGTGACAGTACAGCATAAGAGAGCAGACGCTAATCCTGCACTATAGGATCACCTTCTGTAACCTGTCCATGCTAAAAAAAAACAAACCCAACCCCACTCAACAATCCATAAGTAACAGTCTCCTCAGGTGAGCTCGCCTAATGTCTAACACTTGAAGTAAGAATAGTTTGACATTCAAACAACAACCCAAGAGTCTGCTGTCAGGAAGAACAGAAGGGAAATAGATTAGGTCCTTAATTTAAGACTTGCTTACATTGTAACATATTAGTGCTGGCAATGTTATGCTGAGCTTCTCTAAAGCATCATTTCTAGTGACAATGGGCACAGGCAGCAAAAAAGAATCCCAGTGGAATGAGTTTTGGTGCCATATAGCAGCAACTCACAAGGCTGTCTCAGTAGACATAAGTAAACATTTCTCTCAGTTTGAAGAGGTTCATTTCAGAGAAGCCTACAGTCTCCAGGTGGTGCAAAAGCAAGGCTATGCAAAGGCGAATTTAGCACAAAGCTCCATGCAGAAGGTCCTGCTTCTGCCATACTTTCCTACACTAAATTACTGGTACTTTCAGCTGTTTCCCTTTGTGCCTCTACTGTTCATCTTTTTCCTTCCTCATAATAATTTCTTGTCCTTTATACAAGCTTCAATATGTGATAAATTACTATGGTTTTTTGCAAAATATATTTTGCTTTGTCTGTATAATGAACTCTATTCATCTGTTTATAATATTATAGTATTAGCTCAGTTAAACATATTTACAAATTTCAGTGTTAGAGTGAAAATCAATAGCACACTAACACAGACCTCTTCATCAGGTACACATTTGTTAGAAGAATACCGAGTTTATTTTCCATTGTTCATGCATCTATAGTTTTCTACTGCTTTGCTGATTATAATGAGTGTATTGATTTTCTCATGTGCACACACACAAAACTCTGCAGAAGAGCTCCGCAGTGAAAAAAATCCTGCATACTAATATCCCAGCTGGTATGTTAAGGGGCTGCTTGTGGGCACTAATCTCTACTTAGCGTTTAAGGAAACAGAGCCTTCATTTTAGAGTAAATTAGAAACAGGACAGAGGCTACTAGGCCAAATAAATACAAAGATTGAGATCAAATAACTCTCTCAGTGGTATAAGCCAGCAGCCCGTGCTTACACCAAGGCTAACTCTGAGCTCAGTAACTGAATAATTTCTATCTCTGGTACTGTGGAATCTTGTAGGAATCAGGAGCCTCAGAGCAAGCACTCTGGAGTAGAACGACAAGCCTGTGTACTTCTGCATCCCAGTACACAACCTTTGATCAAAATAATCTCCTGAAACAACAATATCATTCAGCCTGCATAGTGCAAGTCTGCCAGTGTCCCTAGGTATACCAGTTATTTACAACTTTATTCACATGGCCATCAGGTGCTTTCATTAGAATTTTTTGGGGGGCTGAAACCTCTCGCACACAACTTGGAAAGTTTTGAAAGATGTTTTTTGCATATTGATGCATGCTGGCCTTTGATTTGGTGAACGTGAAACTTAGATGCAGTGCCATAGCAAGCATAGAAGTAGTGCTGATATTGGCACATGCATACTCTTTTAATTAATAGGGAGAAAATACATTAAAACAGCAGTAAAAGCAGATCTGACTTAGCAGCACTTTGCTGAATACCATCCACTTACCTAAGCTAATGAGGTTTTATCAAATTAAAAAAACCCCCAAAAAACAAAAAACCAAAAAACCACTAAATTCACCACCAAACAAACAAAAAGAAAAGAAAATAATCAACAAACAAGCAAACCCAAAAACTAACCAAGAAATTCTCTCTTTTCTTGCATGCTTTGATCACCTGTGAGAAAATTAAAAAAGCTGCCACTGTTCAGCTTTAACACTAAACCCCTACTGAGATGAACGGTGTAATTAACACCTCTGAAAGTATTTACTTGACCATTCACAAAGTTCAGAACATCATCTTTCTCAAAGTAACTTTTTTTTTTAATATAAATATTGATAAATGTCAGAGACATTAAGTAGAAAAATTGTTGTGATGTACAAAAATGCACCCTACAAAGAGGTTGGTTGTTTGGTCTTTTTCCTGACAGGAATGTGTAGCTTTTCACTATTCTGTCCTGAACTGAAAGCTCACCTATCATCACTCTGGAGATAAAAAGATCACATCCAATTCTTGATTTTCAAAACACAGCAGCTTAAACATAAATAAAAAAAAAAAAAGAAAGAAACCCAAGAAACTCTGCTTTACTAATTCCTAGCTGCTCAATTGTTAATTTTAGTTTAAAAGCCCTGTTAGAGTACAGTAGAATCAACTGGTACTCTTCTATTAAAGTTTTGACTACTTTTCATGTTAAACAGAAGATGCACAAATATGGAGAAGAATTTAGGTAGGTACTGCAGTTATGTAAGAGTTAATGTTTGTTTAGGTCTTGAGTAGCTTTTGGAAAAGCAGAATCAGTTACAAGTAGGGGTGTTTGCTTGAATCTTTCAGAAATAATGTATAAATATCTAATATATATTTTCCCAAGATATGAAGTTCAGAAAATATAAAGTCCGCTGCTTTTTTTATGTGTACACCTACTACTGTCTATTTAGGACTACTTTAGAAGATTAACTACTGTGTTTAGCAGTAGCCACCTAGTGCAGTTAATGATTCAGAAAAGGACATAGCGAAGAGCTCAGTACCTGGATCCTGTCTGGAGTCCTGAGGGGCTGAGGGTGTTGTTGCCCCCAGTAAGCACATGCAGTGAAGATAAAATTGATGGGATTTGAAGACATGTATATCCTTCAAGATGTCTGAGAAGGTAATTCAGTTCTGGCTCATTCAACAGTCTTCACTGGGCTTTCAGAATACTTTTCTGTAGAAGACTATCTGTCTTCAGAAGCAAGGGAAAAAACATAAAGCAACATCAAGGAGTTCTGGCAATTTTATCTCCTGATTTTCTTCAAGTATTCTTCAAGGAAGACAGGGCACTCTGAGAAACTAGTATGCTCAGGAAAATAAAAGCAGACTGCTTAGAGAGGTTACCTTTACTGAGCTTTTTTGCAGGCTTTCCTAGCTCTGTAAGACAGATCTCTCTCTCAATTTTGCAGTTCCATCAGGTCAGAGTTCACCAGTGTGGAGATCTCACTGACTTTATCCTGCAGCTTATAAGACACAGAAACAATGCTTAGTTTCCAGCCAAGCAGATCAAATACAGTTTACCCAAACAGATGTTTTGAAACAGAATGGGTTAGGTTCAGATGGTTCCCTCAACCGTGATAATAGAAACCTAGAGCATCTGCAGTCAAAGCCTTACTAGCAGCTTTATGTTACTCCTCCAGCTCACTTTGGATAGGAGCAAAAGTTCCAGCAACACCCTACCAATGTCAGTGAGTTATACATCACTTTCTCAGTCCCACTTTTCCTCTCTGACTATCAAATCCTCTTATGCAAAGAGGAAGCAAGCAGGACTTTAGTGTAAGTAAAAGGAGATTCCACATTTGCACTACAGTTTGAGATGTCTGGAAGGTTCCTCTTTACTAATACAGATTACGCAATTTCTACTTTCCACATTAAACATCTGTACTTCAATATTCAGCTGTTATTCTTTAAAGGAAACTATACTGCAGAGAGTATCACTGTTCTGAAAAGCATGTTATACTGTAGGCAAAATTCTAAATGTGTTTTCTCCAAAATAGGAATTAATCCCTTACTCGTTAAGATACATATCCTACTTCTTTTTAACACAATGAATATTTGTATATAGTAATACACTATAATATAGTTATAGGTTCTATGAACATGAATAGAAAAAAATTAGGATATTTATATTACTTGTTAAGAAAGTTAAAGCTTGTTAATATATTCCTCCTATTAAACTAAGTAAACCATAACATTAGCAGTAGTGTAACACAGAATGTACACGTTAGAGATCACCGATTCAGAAGCTTTTATAGCTCAGTTATGCATTATGTATGTGATAAGTGACTTCCCCTTCCATCTTAATAAAGATCAACTATTTGGACCGCAAATACTCTCTGTTCTCATATTACTAAAAACGATTATACAAGTACAAAGAAATTTCATGTAACACTTATTTAACTGAAAATAGGAATCGGCATTGATCCACTTAATGTTGAAGTACTGCAGTTCTATAGTAGAAACCAGAGAGCTAGAAGTGTGCCTGAAGTGCACGAGCTTCTGAAGAGAGAGGTCAGTAAAAGTATCTCTTCATAAGGGCTGCTTTAAAATGAAGACACAGTTGTGGTTTTACTAGCAGTTAAATGAGTTTCTGTACTTTACATGAGAAGTTCCTGACCTAGGTTCATTACCAGTATTTCTCAGCATATGTCTAACAGAGGTTTGGCATAAAATTCCCAGCCATATCCCAGAAGCAGACATTTTCAGGCAACAGTTCTTCTGGCAGCTCAGCTTTCACTTTCCAGCAGTCTCATTCCAGACCCGAGCCTGCTGGAGCTCCAGCCTCTCTCGACCCTCACCACCACTTGTTCTCCCATCTTCCAGTCTCTGTTCACATTTAGATGATCAAACAGATAACCATGGATTACTTCAGCTGAAACAGAATTCCTAGTAAGAGTATTCAGACACAGCTCTTTCTACTCTGAAGATCATAGCCTTTGATAGTAAGTGTTCACACAGATGTGATAAATCCCGAGTATATTTTGTGGAAACACAAAATTAACTTACTCCTTAAAGGAAAAGATGCTTCAGAGAGTATCATTATTACAAAGAGTGCATTATACTGTAGGTACAATTCTTATTAAATGCATTTTCTCCAAAATAGGAATTAATCCCTTACTCATTAAGTACCAACTTGGTTTTCTTTTAGCCTTACTTTTATAAACTATTTCATTAAAAAGTGTTAGATGAAACTAGTATTATCATGTCCTCCCAGTATCAGTTCTGAAGTTTGTAAACCACACTTTCACAGTTAGGCAGCATAAAAAAAAAATAAAAAGTTACCCTCTTGACTTACAGTTTGAAGTCTTGGCTTGTGTGGGACAGGAAGGGTTATAGAGTTTGTCCTTTCCCCTCTCAGAAGTATATCTTATGACATGATTGCACCCTAGAAAAGGGCAGATTCCAAAATTAGCTTAAAATGGTCTGTGTTGAGGGGATCGTTTTACTATGATTAAAATATGTGCTTATGTCCCAAATGACCTTACATTTGAGTGAGGGAGCTGAGGTACCATGGGGCATTGCCCTGTTGCTCACCAGTGCTGGAGCCAGATATCCCTGCACTCTTCAGAAGACTATAAATCATTAGTTTCTCACTGGATTCGCACCAGAAATCTTTTTTTGAGCTACATGGAAGGGAGAATGGGCTAAGGTCATGTTTGCTGACAGATCTAAAGAAAGAAAAGACTAAATTCCAATTTCACTGCTCTGATTTCATGTTGTCACATAATTGCAGAGCTTCATTTCCTGCCTATAAATTGAAAAGCTCATTGCAATACATTTTTGTAAGCATAATCGCATACCCATGTAATTCAATCTTTACTGTATTTTGTATCGTGTATTAAACGAGCTGCATTAGAAAACAAACTTGACGGTTCTTAGTTGTTAACACATTTGGGGAATTAAATCAAGCTTAAAACCATTGCTGAAGCATTTGACACAAATCTCAAAGGCAAATCTTAATACTAATCTCTATCATGTATCCTGTTCTGTAGTTCCTTAATACCTCTTTAGGTAGTAGAGGGAGTGTGTGCCAATTTACTTACACTAACAACAGCTTCCAATAGGGTTGTGCATCCCTCATAAATAGTGTTTTGCATGCACCTCAGTAAATGTGTATGGGGAGGCAGATAAAAGCCTCTTCTCCAGGGAATCGATTGGGTGTAATCCCAAGGATGGTTTTGTCTTCATTTACCCGAGAACAACAGGAACTGACCGAGGTACTCTGCACATCCAGAATCCTCCTCTGCAGGCATTCTGGGTCTACAGACTGCAACATAAGGCCATGAAGTTCCAACCACCTCTAGTCTGAATTTCAAAAGAAGAACATGCTGCCTGTGGTCTGACAGACTATTCCGAAAAATGCCTGACTAGCAAAAAAAAAACCAGTTTATCAGAAGCAAAGGGCATACATACAGCATGTAGGTGAAGCCTTGAATACATACTCAGCTTCAGCATGTGGTTTTCCATGTATCTTACCCACGTTCCTTCACCAGCAGCACCTCTTTCAGACTGATCTTTGTTTCCCACTAAATATACACTTAGGCAAGTATATTTACTCCTTACTGCCTGAGCATACCTAGTTGTCTCCCTCAAAACCTCATCACGCCAATTCTTCTACTCACAGTATTTAAAAATTTCACTCCATTGTTTCCTGCTATGCAAGTGTGGTGTAACTGCTAGGAAAGGGGCCCGAACCTCTGAGTCTTGCACAGTCCAGTCAGTATGACTTAGTTCTTCTATTTCTGGTTCCTCACAGTTTTTGGCTTGTTGTCTTCTCTTGGTCTAAGTGAGTTTATAGACACATTTGTTACTGGCAGACACATGTCTTTTTTATCTCTGGTATGACTAACAGAAAATGATAGAATATTAACAAACTGAGCAAGAGCATTGGCATTCTCCAATCTAGCCAGTGGGAAGATACTTTGCTTAAACCATTTTGTACAACACTCAGAAAATATTAGGTGGAGAGGGTAGGGAAGTAAGAAAGATATCAGTTATCCTGATACAATTTGGTCTCCATCATGAAAGAATCAATTATGTCTTTGTTCCTAGATCTGTGCAGTTCTTTGTAACCTTGATCATTGTTAGAGCTTTGTGAAAAACAAAAGAAAAAAAAAGTAAACTATCTCACTTAACATCAGCCATGACCCAGGAGATGAGTTCAGGTCTCTGTGAGCCATGCAATCACTTTCTGCAAATTTCACAGCCTAACACTTCTGGAAGCACAAATGCCTTTCTGACAGGAAAGAGTCTCCCTGGTGAAAACAAGACTTAATGATTATTTTTTAAGTCTCCTTATTAAAAAAAAAAATAAATCTATAAACCCAATAACATAATATTTCTTTAAAAGACTGTTTGAGAAATTGCTTATTCTGATTATTTCAAAATTGAAGATCTTTAACTGGCAATTAAAATTAGTGGAGGAAACTTGCAATAATAAGATTGCATAGGAAAGAGGGATTCATAACAAAACATTAGTTCCAACTGATAATTGCTGCAAGTAATTTCTTTTCACATCCATCCTTTCACAGTTATATTTCTAATATCCAAAACCCCAAGAAGCAAAGATTATTTTGTACATTTTAAACAGGCAAACTAGGGCAAGGAAACCACAGTTTCCCACACACTGAACAGTGTGCCAATTAGCAAGTTTTGGGAGGAGATGGGGTGGGGACTTGCTCTGGACTACCAGACCAAACTAGAGGAAGAGATCATACACGAGGGCAGGCTGAAGGACCCATGCCAGTAATAATTCTGTACTCTCCAGCTGTCGCTAGGTTAGCAACTGGCAGCTTCCTGAAACATGATTCTGCTGATTATACTTGCTTCTAAGGAGGGACTTTGAGCCAAAAGCTCACTACACCTTCTTCTGGAGCTTCAATCCACAGTGCTACCTAGCATGAGCATCTCACTTTTCCCATAGCCCTTCTTAGAATCCAAACAAGGGCTCATCTCCCCCAGGTTGTCTGTGCACAGACATCCACCACCCCACCACCTAGCCATAAACAAGACTCCACAAGTTAGCACAAGACTACACTAGCAGATACCAGAGGAAGAATGCCTGGGAATTTCACACGAGCAGCTGGACCTCTGGAAGCTGCAGCCCATAGGTCTATTGGGTCTGTTGGTATGAGGCACATGGAGTGTTGATTTTATAAGTCCCACCCTTGAGACTCCAACTCAGAATATCAGATATGAACGTCAGTGCCCTTATATCACTGAGAACAAAAGAAGCAATTTGCTGTGGCCCAGGATGATTGATCTTCCAAGCATAGGTTGGAGACAAGAAAGACAAAAGACCGGATGGCCTGCATCCCTCGTCCTCCGTGTTGCACACCATTATTTGTGCAACCCTCTCCCTGCTTACAGTACATGGGTGTGAAAGCATAAGCAATACTTACATGTGTAAGAGAACATGGGTGAACAAGATCAGTTTTGCTTAAAACAATGTCACTTACCCCTCCCTCAAGAGCTTGCAATGGGTTCTGTTACAATAATTTCCTACATGCAGATCTCGTATGAACCCTTCTCATTTCTCACCATTCTCCAAGACTGCTTTCCTACCTTCCACACCCAAGGGACTTCCAACAGTGCTCTCCACGCAGCGTCTCTCTGCCGCTCCCTGCTGGTTCTCCAGAGGAAGATCCAGCACCTTCACCCACTGTGCCTGGATTGTTCCCTCTTGGAGCAGATGTGCCTAATCAGCAATTTTGGCAAGAAGAGGAAGCAGGCTCCTTTTAACCCTTTCCAGGCTGCTACAAAGGGAAGAAAATTATGCTTGTACCTCCCTCCATATGGGTTACTGTGTGCCAAACTTGAGCCCTTACTTTAATTGTATTGCAAAGGGGGCCGGTCTGACTGCTGGGATAAAGCACGCAGGAGGCAAGAGACCTTCTCTGTGCGCTGGCGAGGCTGACATGGCAATACAGTGTTCAGCTCCACTACTCCCATTTTTTAAAGAATGTTGCAAAATCAAATGAGTGCAAAGAATGGTTGCAAAGTGATTCCAGGGCTGGAGGAAATTCCTTGCAGTGAAAGACTTTAAGAGGTAGTTTGTTTATTTTGTTAACAAAAGGCCCAAGAGGGACATTGATTACATACAGCACATATCTGTCTACATGGAAACAGAAACAAAAAAAATCAGTATTAATCGTCTCTGTAGTCCAGAAGTACAAAAAAAAATTCAAATGAGGAGTCGTGTTTTAACTTTGCATGAAATGTAATTTTCAAGAAACCACCCATGAAGAAAATTAATGTATTCCTATTTTTCAGTTTTCTTCATTATTCCAGATGTTATAACTTGGTAGCACTTCCTCTTCTTTTCTTTCTTTTATTTTTTTTTTAATTCTTGTAAAAATCAACATACCTCTGTGCCATTAATAAAATTGTTATCTTTAAATTATAAATATTAGAATATATATTTATTAAATACAGAAAAATGAGGCAAGAATGTGAGCCTGGTTAGTTGACTTTCGCAGAAACCTCATTTTTAGTATCTTTTCTAGAAAGGGCTGTAAGTATCTAAAGAGATTTTAGAACTAAGAGGTGGGGGAGGGCTAGAAATAAGCTCCTTCCCAAGGGAAATAGGAAAAGTCACATACTTTCCCACTTGAATGTTAATCAGTTTATGGGAGATTCCTAAAGAGTCTGATGAAAAAGTCAATGAGTTTTCTCCCTGGCAGAAAGTCTACTGAATATCCATGGGGAACTTAAATGATCTTTCCAAGTGTATTTTTAGATTGGTGTTCTTGAAATACCTCAGTAGACAGGGTATTCTGTATTAACTTCTGTAGTTATGACAGTAGTTTCTCAAGCAGTCAACTGGATTAATCTTCATTAAACCCTGTAAAGATTTTCCCAAGACAGCTTAACTTGGTTGAAATATTGTCAGCTTTTGCATAATTTTACATAGTTTTACATTCTTCACGATGTGCCAGGAGGAGGCGGCAGCTCCGTTTGCCTCCCACTGGAATGGCTCGTTGTCCATCATGGCACAGGAGACACCCAGGATGGTGATGTGCCTTGAGAGAGGTCTGTGGTGAGCCCTTGCCTCCTCCACAGCCAAGCTGAGGACATGGCTAGATGGAGCACAGTTCAGAGATCTTCCAGGACACATGTTGGGGTGTTTCTGTCTTTGAAATGAAGTTATGAGTAGGGGGATGTGGCTGGGTGACAGGCCTGGGTGGCTGGGAGATCACCAGGTTAGAAATAGTCATTGCAAGCAGCCTCTCTTTTCTAACTCAGCCCCAGGGAGCTGTACTTACAGGTCCTTTCCTGCCTTCACACAAGATTTTCAATGTTACTTTGCACGGAGCTTGTAAAATGTTTAATGGAGAGCTCAGCAGGCACATTTTTGGCTGCTCCTACATCCTCCCTGACTTCTAAATCCAACAAACTCCCATCAAGTAAATGTGCTTGCCAGAGAGCATGGCTGTCACCCCAGCAAGCCAGCTCTTGATCCCAGCAAGGGATGCTATGGGTGCCAACACTGTCGCTGTTCATCTTGGCATGATCCTGCTTCTGGAAGCTGCCCTGGAGAGACAGAAGCAAGAACACTGCAGGTCTCCACACCACCTGGGGCACGTCCTTGATATGCCTTTCTGTGTTCTGTTTGGCCAACAACCTGGATCATAACCTGTTATTTTGTAACAAAATCATTAAAGTGGTGCCTATAGGAAATAACAGGCCAGCTCTGGCTCCTGAAGGTGTTTTGCTTATGTAGAGGACTGCCTTTGATGGCTGTTGGGAAAATGACAGTGGGCAAGATGGAAGCATATGTGCAATGCTATTAAAACCTAAAAGACAACAGTGGTGGAGTTGCAGAGGAAAGCACCCATACTCTCTGAAGCCTGGGATTTAGTTACAGCTTTGCCTGTGCTCCTATATTAGATAGAACTTTAGTAATAATTCTGTCCATTCACTTTTAAAATTCATACTGAAGTACTTGCCCCAGTGACCTTCTGCAGCAGTGCAACACACCAAGTAATGAAAAACTTCATAAAGAGATATCAAATACAGAAAAATGGGCTGAGAATGCAAGAAAACAGGGTTGTGACAGCATTGCAGTTTGCAAAGTGCTCAGGCTGACATTTTTAATCTTGAAGTATTAACTACAAGATTAATAATAACTACAAACTACTGTCTTCTAGTGAGTAAGAGTTTTTGGTGTTAGATTCTGGGACGCAAACCTGATGGCTGAAGAAAAGGCCCTCTCAGCCCCAGCTCTGAAGAACAACTTGCATCTCTGTCGGTCTGCTTTTAATGGAGAGGGCAGGAGACGCTTTTATACCTCTGTGACTCTGCACTGTTATTACCAAAGTCCCCATTAACCAAGTAATGACAGGACAATTTTAGATTTAGGCATGTTTCTATAGTAACAATAATGTCTTCAGAAGAATCTGTTGGCTATCTCCTGTATTAATTCTATGGTGTCTTTCAATATTTGGAATTTAAAGCATCCTACTGCTCCACAAAAAGCGGATTGTTGTTTCCCTCATAAAGAACAACCAAATTAAACATTTTGACTGAGATTTAATATTACTAAAATAGGACGTTTTTACAATTCTGCAATGCCAACAAACACCCCAAACCAGCCCTCCCGACCCCAAAATAACTAAGAATGGGAAGAATATCATTGATATACGTCTGTAAGAATGGGGGGAGGGACTGGTCTTTTTCATTTGGTAGAGTATGGCAACATCTCATGAAAATTAAAAATGAAAACCTTTTTTTTTCTAAAAAGCAATCACTTCAGTTCATAATTAAACTATTCTATCTGGTCTAGTTGAAGATGCCCCTGCTCACTGCGGGCAGGGGTTGGACTAGATAACCTTTGAGGATCCCTTCCAATCCAAACTACTCCATGATTCAATGATTCTATACATCCCAGAATACCATGTAGTATCTCTTTCACAGGATGCAGGTTCTTGTTTGCAGGTGCATTCATATAGACTTTAAGGAGCATGTATTTCTATGCCAAGGTGAGATACAAACTGCTTGAATTTCCAGAAACACTTTGGCATTCTTTCACATTGCCGACAGCAGGGGATCACACAATGCAATTCCTTCACACTGGCTGTTTGCGAGAGGTCCTTCACACTTTCAGAAAGATCAGTGTATTTTACAGTCAGTTTCTGCATTGTGCTGAAATTACTTTGTGGAGCAGAGGTTATAGCTTTCAATTTCTTTTACTATATTTTAAAGGAATATTTATTTTTGTAAATACAAGCTCTGGTTTTTTCCCTGTCTGGAGAGATCTTCAGTGCAAAAGGTGCAATAAACCATGCTTTTTTTAGGCAAGTTTTATGTTAAAGCTCCCTCCAGTACTTTGACTATGAACATCAAGGGTCAGCGTGGTTTATCTACCCAGAATGGTTGAGTTTGATGTATGTGACACCCTGTGGCCTTGCAGGACAAGGAGGTTATTGTGGCCTTTATTTTTAAAACTGTACCAAATCCAGACGTGGTCCTGGGCAACCTGCTCTAGCAGACCCTGGTTAAGCAGGGAGGCTGAACTAGATGATCTCCAGAGGTGCCTTCCAACCTCAGCTATTCTGTGATGCAGGGTTTTGTTTTCTGCCTTGCCTGCTGCTTTCTGCAGCTCCCAAGCAGCTCAAAGCTGTAAGACTTCTTGTTACACATGCTCATTTTGTGCAATGCTGGCCACAGGGGACAGAAGCTTGTCAGCTAGCAGGAGGCAAGGAGAGACATTACAGACAATGTGCAGAAGTCACCAGGGAAAACATAACTCTTCTCATTACCTGGGAGGAGGTAACACCTAGCAGGCTGCAAGGTGAGCAGCAGATGTGATGTGTGCTGCCATGGGACCTCACACCTGCTCTCCAGGTGCCATCTTCTGCTCCTGCAGGGATCTGAAACAGATTGTGTGGGTTTAGGATGCCTGCCAGTAAGGTGCAGAATCATTTGGTATCCTAGATCCCCCTGAAACAGTATTAAGCTCTTCTCAGTCTCCAGTTTTTAGTATCACATAGCCGTTGGTTGATATACCTAAACAGATACATACACAGATAAACAAACACATTTTTACCAACTTGAAAAAAAAAAAAAAGGTCAAATTGTTACATAAAACCTAGGAACAAGCATTAGTAAATGACCTAATGGAATATTAACACACACCCCCTTTTCACTAATCAAGTGTATTAAACTTGCAAAGAAACACAAAGCAGTCAAAAAGATGAAGCTTCTGAATACAGACAACCAGCAATAGTGCCTGAACACAGAGATCCTGAACCATGTGAAAGGAGCAGCTAAAAGTGCATTTTGTACTTAGGCTCTAACAAAAGTGTCAATCTAGGGAAGCAAAACCTGTCACAACGAGAGTTAAGAAACAAGTAACCTGGGGAAAAAGATAAATTAGTTCTCTGCATGGGAACACTTGTAGATATGACAGATGTCAATGTCATGGCTCCTACACACACAGCCAGATATCTTTGCAGGGGTGATTTTGCAGCCATACAATCTTGAGACTAGCTTTGTAAGAGAACTTGGAACTATTTGTCCTGGGTTTAAGTAAGTATTTTATTCTGCAGAGTTTTCAGGGTAATACTCAGAAACTGCCAATCACATTTATGTCACCACACAGAAAACAGAACTTCAGCCATGATTTTGATTATTACCTCCAAATATGCTCAGATCCATACTTTTGGTATTTGAACCAAAGTATGTAACACCTGAAAACTTATGAAGGCTGAACACCAGTTGAAAACTGGTATGAAGCCTGAAGCCTACAGTATCTACCTACTTCTTCATACAGTTTGAGCAGTATGTCCCAAGGCTTTGGATTTTCAGTTTCAGCATCTTTTGTGTCAAGGTCCACAAAATACGCTGAAGAATTTAATTTATTCTCAGCATTTTTACCGAACTGGAATACACTTGAAATGTTCTCATTCCCTAAAAGAAAGGCACTATAGAAGGTGTGTGTTATTTTTCTATATGTAAGAAACATTGCTATAGCTATATTATATTTTTGATAATAAAAGTAAGTTGTATAAGTGGAGGGCCAACTTCACAACTATTCATACAGATATGGATAGAAACCTTCAGCATCCGTGAAATCCTGGGAAGCAGACAGAGATAACATTTCTTCCTGAGAAAACAGTCTATTTTTGTTTGAAGACTGTTACTTGCTTTTACTAGTATTTATAAGAGTATTTAAGCACTCGCTGTTCAATACACGTTCTCTATCTATCTCCTTACTGCCTGAAATAAAACCGGTGTTCTCCAAATGAATGGGTCGTGATTAGGTGTGTAAACCAAGACAAAGTGCTAATACTACCTGTTAAAATATCTCTATGCTTTTCTGTGGGATGAATCAGAACAGATCTGGGCAGTAAGAATCTTGTTATGCAATGTCCCCATTTCTGCTTAGACCAAATGCTGGTTACTTCAGCAAGAAGAGACCCGCTTTTCAGCGCTTTTCTACAAGTCCATTTACAACTTTATGAAAAGTCTTTTTTTTTTTTTTTCCCTCAAGACTACCCTGACTGAGTGCTGGGTCAAGCAAACACTTTGGAAGGGTATCCCAGCTGCTCTCCAAATAGTGACCATCCAAAGCCACTTTCTCCTGAAAACTGTTGGGATCTGGCTTTGAGTCTGTCCCTCTCTGAGTTCTCACCAGCCTCTTAGGAGCAGTAAGCTGAGCTATCCTGTCTATTTTAATACATTAGAAAGCAAAACACTGGGATTTTTAATCAATGAAGCAAGGCACTTCCAAAGTATATGACCATCTCAACTCATCTTTGAACTGCCAACATCACACGCAAAATAAAAAACTATGCTGCCTTTCTGTTACCGGTGTCATTTTAATACATAACTTTTCTTTGTCACAAGACTTTTCATAGAAGCAATCCTTTATTCAAATAGCATTATCTGAGGGATGATGAAGTTAAAGAGCTGTGACAGACAGAAAAAAAAAAAAGTCATTATCAAAAGCAGTTGTGTGACTTATTCAGTTCTTTCATGCCTGTATAAGCCTATACTTGCATCACATTTTCATTTGTTTTCATCATATAAAATAATACTTAATTTTGAGTGCAATGTGTTCTGTATAAAGACAGAAAGATATTTAAAGATATAATGGTTATCATCTGCCTGTAGCACAGAATATTATACCTGGATGCATTTTATTGCCTTTCTTTATGGTACTCTCTGAAGAAGCAGCAGGTATTTGGAGATGCAATAAATCCTCCAAGCAATAAATAGATTAAGCAGTTGACTGGCATATTCCTGGACAGTGCAGGTTTCATTTTTGATTTATGCACAACTTATTTCATTTTTGGACTACTTATGTGGCAGTGACTCTTCAGTATGGGAAAGTGAGACATTGCACTTAAAATTATTATACAGCAGAGAGTATATAAGAATAGAGGATGGGAAAGAAAAGTGTTTGGAAATGAAGAAGTGGCAAAATTGATATTGCCCTTGCAGTCTTACCATGGTGTGCTTATATGCATACTTTACTGTGGGCTGTGCATGTGTTCATAGACAACGCTTTGCACAGGACCTTCCTCCGTCAAATCACAGGATAGAGCTGCTCCTGGAGGGAACCAAGGCTGTGAAAGGAAAAGGACTAAAAACAGCTCCTGTGCCTGTTGCAGGAACTGGAAAGCACACGGTGGATGAGTCAGAGAGGATGAGCTCATGGTTAAGGCAGATTAATGCTGCCCAGGATACAATTCTTCTGTCACTGCCTGAGCCATAGATGACTCTGTGAAGTGCCACAAGTCACCTGCTGTAACTCTTTGTGTGTGCTAATAAGATGCACTTGATGTGACCCAGGGGCCCGCTTGTCCAAGTGCTGAGCTGCAAAGGGTGTTAGCAGCCGTGGTTCCGAGTGTTCTTAAAAAGCCAGGCTAGTCATATCAACCTAGGAACTCCTTACAGCTGGAAAAACCCGGTGTATAATAATGTGCAGAGGTCTCTCTGTATTCAGGATTGCCCTTCCACATGTTTCATTGGGCTAGGATTACGAACATGAAGACAACAGTTTATGGACTAGAGCTCTCTAATCCACAAAAATATGAATTTCCACTTTGAAAGCACTGATGTGAGCAGTTTGGAGGAGCTGCTATAGCTGCCAGCTATTTTGTTTTGCCCAAACAAACCAGCAGGTGAATGAAAACTACCCTTAAGGTAATTTTATTCATTTCATATTAATTCATTTTATTCAGCTATTTTCCAGCATCAGTAACCTCCATGCTGCTAGAAGAATGCATTCAGATAGTGTTACTTTTGCAAACCAAACACCAACATATAAGAAGCCTTGGCACTGTGACAGACCATGAAATTGTAATATTGTTGTATTGCCTATGGATGCCTTAATATAGTCTTTATTCAAATGATACTTGAGGAGAAAATATGGGGGCTGTGCAATAAGAAATTGCACTCAGATTTTCAATCTACAACATCTATACTGCTCACCTGACAAACTAATGCCAGATAGTACTGATTCTTCCATGATCCCGATCCATACAAGCTCTGCTCCAGCCTCCACTGACTTCAGTAGGCTTTAACTCACATTGCAGAGTGGGTAAGGCAGGTTCATACACACTGTAAGTCAAACTGGCATCTAGATAAAGACGAATTGTGTTTAAAGCTCTTGGATTAGCATTAACCCAAATGAGGAAAGAAAGATTATGCCTTCATATGTAGCTTTCCCTAGTGCTGCTCTCTCATAAGCCTTTTGAGACCACATTCTTCAGCTTTCCTGAATGCAATCCTTCACATTTCCAAGACCAGTGAGTCTTTTCAGCCAATGGGAGGTAATGATCTTATTTTAAGGACAAGAAAACAGAGGAAGGTATGAAAGTTGACTAAAAACCTGGTTAAGCAAGCAAAGCTCACAGTTCCTTATTTATTTCTTTGGACCTAAGTACTTACTGTGAACACAGTTGTTCTGTTTTAATTTAGAAAATAGAATTCATATAAATAAAAAAAATTAACTCTTAAATACAAACAACAAAAAATACTAAGAGTCCAAGGTGAAAATACTGGCAATATTTTTTTGCTAATAAACACAATAAATTTATGAAATAAAGTACTTTTTTTTTTTCTGTTCCAAATAGACTTTTTTTTATAATGTTTTCCTTGAACTTACCAACCCCTCAAGATTACGCCCAGTGCAGTCGCTTTGGCATTTCTCAAATAGCCAAAGGGATCAAAAATGCTGGCCAGAATGCATTGTCTGGCACACAGAGTGGAGGCCAGAGCCTGGTGCGCTCAGACCACTACATCTGGCAGCAGGAGATAAGACAATCTCCGGGGGATAAGAAGCCCTTCACAGCCAGGTGTCAGAAGAACCCTTCTGTGTTGAACTGGCCTTTTTCCCTAGTCGAGGTTCTGATAGGCAAGCAGATATTAAGCCAGTTTCCCTCAATTGCCGCCACCGTATCCCATAGTGCCCACCAGTATAAAAGTTCTCACTCCAGCAATAGTTTTGCTTCTCTGGATGTCCTGGTACCACCTGCCATCTGGACCACCCCACATTTCTATGAAGTAACCTTCCTTGTTACCTACACTGCAGGAAGGGAGGTACCTCTTTTCATATGGTTTCATATAATACATCAGTGTAATCTCTGGACCCTACTGCAGAAAATGTATGTACAAGACTGTACAGTGAAGCTGTAGCTAGGACTAAAGGGGACAAATCTTTCTAGATACATCTATTACATTACAAGCTGGAATTTGATCTTTCAAACACAAAATGCCCATTACTAACAGTTTGTAGCTACTCTGGTCTGGTAAGCAAAGGATCATAGTCACTGAAAAGACAGCATGCCATGGCAAGCTCTGCACAGAGTATGAGAAGAGCAATTTTGACCTTCATGAATATGCTGGCCAAAAGAAATAACTATCCCAGAAGACATACTACCAGTGGGAAGACAGCAACCTGCATAACACTGCATCGAAATACCAGTGCAACTCATTAGAGGAGAAATACCTCAGCTGTATCTGCAGATACAGATACAGAACAGCACTGTATCTGCAGCTCAGGCAAGAAGAGCAGCGTAACATTTACCAGAGAGACTCTAAGCCTGAGGCAAAGCTAAAAGTAGAGAGATGTCATTTTGCCATGCATTGATAGGGGGAAAAACAGCAAAGCTGGGCTTGCCAGGAGGTCTCGATCAAGTGTTTCAGTGTCTGTGTTGACTGAGTAATGAGTCCAGATGCTAGGTTTTTAGTTACTCCCTGGCCCACAGTTTAGGGTCCCAAAGTGTAAGATCTAACATGATGGGAAGACTTCACAGGGCTTCCTGGCAGGTGGATTTCACTCAGCTGGTAAGGTTTTTCTACAAGACATCACAGAGTCATGCTGATTTACTTTGTGTGTGGCCTGAGCTCTTCTGCAAAACTGTTCAAGATGCATATATCCAGGTGGGCTTAGATTAATACATTTTACTCCCTCACAGCTGTTTATAGCTGCTGAGGCTAGAGGTGAGAATAGGACAAAAGAGAGTGAAGATCTGAAATACGGTAGGCAGCCACGACTGCCTCTGGTGGGGGCTAGAGCTGATTTGTACAGAAACACTCTACCAGAACAGTATTTATTTGTGCTCTGTGGGTGTTAAAACCACTCTGAGCCATGTTCACAAGCTGCATGAAAATCTTAGCACACAGGTACTATTAGGAAGCCATTACTCTCTCAAAGCAACTCCCATTAGTTTCAATAGAAGATCCAAGCTGATATCACAGGAGGTCACAGACCCATTAAAATTTGCAAATGAAAACCATTGCTTCCCATGAATGAAACACTTCTACAAAAATGCCCAGCAAATTTAGACAAAGTTTTATGTATTCAAGCCTGCTCCAAGATTACGGGAAGTGAAAATAGTCACCATTTTTAAATCAATTGTAGCTTTCAGGAGCTAGGTACAATTTTCAGAGCAATCATGTCAATTCTGCAGATAACCATTGTGCAAGTTAAGAATATAAATTGTATGATATAAAAGAAAGAGAAAAAGCCAAATCCTTTTGAGTTCACATGGTTGCAAATGAAAGACAGTAAGAAACATCAGGGAGTCACTTTTCACAGAAGCACGGATAGCAGGGGCTTAATTAGCATCAGATCATATGTATCAGACTGAAAATGTGTAATGAATAGCTAGCACTTTCGCATGAGACAAGGCTGATAATCTGCTCTATTCTTTCAGGAAACATTTATGTAAGTAAAGTAATGATCCTGGCCACAAATAATCACACTGCTGTAGACCTGCCAAAAGGATAACTTTGAGCTTAAAAACAGCTAAAAATGAGCCTTAAAATGTATATTCAATGAGGCTGTAGTTTGTATACAGCGGAAGCAGACACAGAAGAGATGTACAGCTTACCTTTAATGCAAACAACCTACAATGATCTTTTGAATTGCTTGGATTTATTTTCCTTGAATCTAAGATGAATTGCTGTGTTTAAGATCTACACCGGAACATTTTTGGGACAAATCTGTAGAGCTGTATTAATTGTTGTAGGTTTTTAAGTTACTCGAATTTTTGCACCAAGATGACGGAAAAGAGTGAATGGGTTGAATGCAGTATAGAGAAGCTGCTGGTATCAGGGAGAGTTAAATGTACAAAAGTAATCCAATTTATAGACAAATGAAATACAAGTTAGGGAACACACTTGCATTACTTCTTCATTCAGATGTTACAGAATGTACCAGCATGTCTCTCTTTTCAGCCTCCAGATTGCAGGCCTGGCCACATGGACCGGTATTTAATAACCATTCACTCTCAAGTCAGTGGCTGCTTTCAAGTTTCTCCCCCTTTTCCTCAGGAAAGTCTTCTGCTTGCAGATTCCTGCTCATGGCTGCTCTGGTGATAAAATTTTATGAGGTGCTGACTGTTCCCTGTTCCTCCAAGCTGTTCCTGCAGATCAAGCCCAGCCCTGGACAACTATATGTCTATAGTAAATAAAAATGTGAGGCCTCTATGTCGCCGGCTCTTGCTCTTCTTTAAGAGCGTTTTTGAGTGACCTGTCTTGCTCTGTCACGGCTTCAGTATTTGACATTCCCGGTAATGCCTCCCCCCTCCTTGCTTTCCCCTTGTTGCTGTGGCTCCTGCTGCACAGCCAGGACAACCGGGACTCTGCCAAATCTACCACATCCAGTTTGCTCACAGATCTATCTGCTTGTCTTTCCTGCTGTCATGGGAAATAATCCTTCACGCCTCATCGCTGTTGTTAGTTTTCAAAGCCAAAGGATTGGGCTTTGAGCAGCATGGACTAGTGGAGGGTGTCCCTGCTCATGGCAGGGGGGTTGTAACTAGATGATCCTTAAGGTCCCTTCCAACCCAAACCGTTATGTGATTTTATGATTTACCAGCACGCTTCTTCACACAGCACAGTGTGAAGTGTAGCTCTGAACAATATTAATTCCTTCCACAGTCCTATAAGAGCTTAATGAAAGAATTAGACAGAAAATAGTACAAGAATGCTTAAAAAGAATGTTTCTTATTATTACACTTTTCTTACTTTACACTTATTTTTCTTCTTTTGTTCCACACTGCAAACAATTACTCCACAGAGAGCAAGACTCAATACTTCACCACAGGAGAATGAAAAATTCAAATTTTCACCTCAATATTGTTCATTTTCCTACACAACTCCAAAGCAGACTTTAAGCAAGAGGTCTTAATGATCCAATCAGGTTTCCAAAAATCCTAGTTGTTAGTGGAGCTTACAAATTCACTTTTGCCTTTTTTATACCAGCATTCCCCCCCGCCTCAGATATTTCTCATAGATCTCTGAAATGGAGCTTTTAAAAGCACAGAGAAACACTTCAGCCAGGAGGATGACAGCTTGACTTTGCCCAGAACCGAGCCTGATTTATAACATTTGAGCAAGACCAAGAATTAAAGCATAGTCTATGGAGACTCTAAACTGGACAGATAAATCATTTTTATACTTGGATGCTTCTGTTTACTTAATTCATGACGTCTTTACTTTAACAGCTTAGTATTTCTGTGAGCTATCATGAGATAGAAGAGGGATTCAGAATTGCTTCACATCTGTATTAGTAAATTACAGGCTAAATTGCAGAAGTTGCCTGAATTCAAACTGACCAGGGAATAGAGAAAAGTGATAGTTCACCATCAAATTACTGAAGATTTCTTTTTGTGCTTTTCTCCCTAAACATTCAAATCCCTCTCTTATTCACATACATGTGGACCAGGATCAAGTCACCTTCAACTGCAGTAAACTAATAGATTAAATTTTATATCTTTTTCACCCCATTTAAAAATCTTTCTTGAATCCTTTTGCACAAAGCATTCTAAGACAGACCATTAGCCTTAGAGCAGGTCATTAGATTCCTGCTCATGTGATATTTGTCTGCTTGTATACCCTTTACACGGTGCTAGGCAGAGATTTTATTGTCACAATAGGCATTTGAATAGTGCTACAGCGTGCATCAGAGCAGCATAACGCATGATTCCCTTTCACGCAGGATGCTAAATACAAATCTGCTAATTAATCAGATTTCAGTCCCTCTCTTTGTCTGTGATATTGATTGACCATAGACTGCTGTTGGTAGTGGGTTTTTTTATTAAATACTGTTTACAGAATACAACACAGGTTCATACCTGCACCTGTCAGTTTAATGTTATGACTAAATATTCCCTCTGTTCATGCCTCCATTATGCCAATGTCTTTAAAATGGAAGTAAAAAAATAGCAATGACAAATACATTCATGCACATGTATAAAATAGGTATGTTAATAGACGTATTATGTTAAACATGTAGACACAACAATCTGAAATAATTACACTTTTTAGATACCAAAAGAAGTATTTTAAAAATCTTTATCAACATAGCTATTTTGTGACTGCACTCAGTCTCCCTGAAGCATGTTTACCCTTTTGAGCATTACCCCTGAGCTTTTCCTCTTTGTTCCAGAACCACATTCTTCTTTTCCTCTGTGAAGCTGTATACTGTGATCAGGCCTTGCTCATAGGTAGCTGTAGGAATTAATCGTTAAACTAGAAACATTTGTTAGAGATAATTCTATCATCTAGCAGACACAGAATAGTCCTGAGCCTGCAATGATAACTCGTTTGGAAAAATTGCATTTAGAGACTTGACAGGTATTTTGCTGTTGGCAGGAATAGCCCTATGGTATGTGTCTTTAGGCTTGAAATTACCCATGATAATGCAGACCCTTTCTGCGTATAAAGAAGCTGCTTATCTAACAGATTCCCTTGATTTGGGCAGGCTTGCAGACTCCCTGGCAGCAAGTCCCATCACTGAACCAGAGTTACTCTATGCCTCTCCTTCCAAATTGTTAATAATTACAGCAGATAACACCACACACTGTGCCAGTCCCTTCTGCCTTTCACCAGATGATGGTTCACTGAAATCCCATGTTTTTCCTTTTTAGTCTGTAGAGTATATATTAAAAAAAAGAAAAAAAAAAACAATCCAAGAACTCCTAACACATCAGTAGATCCAGTTTTATTTAAACCTGAAGATGATATCCCAGCATGTTATGGCTTTATGGAAACTGTTTCCATGCAAGTTTTTTGAAAGAGTTTCCACATATTATTATACAGAGCAACCTGTTTATTGGAGTTTGCTATTAAAAATCTTCATTAGGCACTCAACAGCTACTTTAGACTTCTGAAAACCACAAGTAGTCTGCAGCTTCTGAACGTCAGGCTACTTTCTCACTTGAGGCACTTGAAAACTTGTCTATGTGAGATATATATATATATGTACGTAAAATGAAGTTTGAAATGGAAACTGATCTTCCTTTCAAGATATAATTGGATTTATAAATCTTATTTCCTGTATGTTTTCACTTCCATTTTCCTCCTCCCAGTAGAACTTCTCTGTGTTTATTAAGTAGATGCACTTGATTTATTAGTATAAAGTAAGGCAGAAAACAAGTAGAGATAATAAATGATTTCCATTGGTCTCCATCAAAACTAGTGCCTGATGGCACACCAATATTCCATCAACTTTGAGCCACGCTTTTCTGGAAAAAGAAAGTTAAAGCAGCTGCTCAGCCTGCCTATAAGCAACGTGTGGTGCTGATGGTGCTGCAGTTTGTGTGCATGCCAGAAAGCCTCAGCCTGAGAGGAGGGTCTCTTAGCTGTGACTAAAGGATGTAAATACTAGCTAGCAGGTCAAACTGAATACAAAACCCTGTTAAAACTGATTTTTCACAGAGATATATGACCTGAGCAGCAGAAGGACAGGGAGGCTGAGATAGTGAAACCAGGACAGCACTGGCCTGGGGATGATCTTCTAGTGATTTTTAGGACAATCAGTGAGCAGACAGCCATCATTTTGGCAAGAATTATCCTTCTGGAGTTTAAACTAAAAGGGAACATACTTGACTGGTGAAGAGCAACAGGATAAGAGCATCTGAAAAGTGCAGCCTCTCAATTACTTGAAAAGAAAACCACATTTATATAAGAAAATGTGTACAACACTTGGGCTAAGTGAAGGTGGGCACACACATTCCCTCCAAAGTGATGAGGACAACATAACTGTGGTTTTCATAAGTGAGTAAAAATGCCTGTCTGGTGCCTGGGAAGCAAGTTATGGCAACATGTATGTTCAACTAATGGAGAGAAGTCAAGGTGTGAAGGCAGCGGTCCCAAACTAGTCCTGAGGACCTGCTGGAGAATGAAAGCATTCAGGTAAGATGCAGTAACAAGCCTCTCCTCGCTGCATGTGTCGTCTTTTGAGTACAAGCGCAGGGAACAGTGAAGTGCCTGAAGTGATCGGGTGAGCATGGGTGATATCTGCTAACATTGGTGCTGTGGAAAGCTGGAAGAAGATACTAGAATGGTGACATCACCCTCCCTCAAGAGTGTAGCATGCCCAGTAATTGTGCCTTCTTGCTCCTATTGCAAAGATGAAAAAAGGACTCTGTGTATCCAGGGAAAAGGCACTTACTTACACTCATTTTTTGAATCAGGTGGACTAATACCATAGGAATAGAGGCTGCAACACCTATTTGATATCCCACGTCCCTCCCAGTGTTTAAAGAAGCTCCAGGAGAACTTCATCTATGAATTTTGGTCAAACTAAGTGGCTAGTTTTGAGCATATTAAAAAAAATAAAAGTGGGATTAAGAACATGATTTTGTTTCAGAAATAGTTACTTTTTAAAAATACATTTTTACCCCTTCAATTAATTTTAAAAAATCAAATTTATAAGTGCCCTAATATGTGCCAACACTCAGTAAAGAAAAGGATGGTTTAGAGTTCCCTCTCACAGCAGGATTACTTTTCATACCAAATGCTCTTGTCAAGAACCCACAAACCTTTGCTTTTCCTTTCAGATTCAAGTACTTCCATCTTCATTCAGTCATCAAAGCAGGTGGAAGAACTCCAATCCATTATCAGTTCCACCCAGATGGAAGGCAGCATCACCACGCAAGGCAGCCCCGTTGTATGGGAGACTCTGCCTTATGCGATGCTGACTGTACAGAGGCAGCGAGTCATGAATAGGCAAAGCAGACCCACATCTGACTCTTCCTTGCCTCTTCCCCTACCCCTTCTATTGATCAGGTCCTGTCACTCCAATTATATGCTTTCCCACACCAAAAGCAGCTTCCAAAATGCTTTTTAGCTGTTGCTTCAGCTGTATCACTTTTATTTACAGCCTTTCTGTCAACTATCATGCCAAATACATAGCATACTGCACAACATTGGTAGCACGGATACTCTTTGGTCCTACAGTCCTAGGGGGAAAGCTATAAATTTCAGATGGGCCACATCCTGGCATGGCAGTCATTTACCTTTGGAGAGAATTTCTACTGAACATGCCTGTGACAGATCTCTTTTCCCCTTCCCTTTTCCTGGATTATGACTATAATAAAACACACCCTATGACGTTAATGGTCTTATAATATTGGTTGAACTATTTGGATGCTAGGAGACATCACAACTGAGGTCATTTGTTCAAACAATGTGTTGGATTACAGGATTCTTTTGTTTTTTATGTTTTGCTTTTCTCTGCAGGACCCATGTTCTAACACTGAAGGAAGTAGGAGCTTGCTTAATACAGCCATTTGGTATTTAATCTCACCTTCATTGTCTTGTCTAACCAGATGGTATTTATGTTATTGTGTGACAGAGAATTGACATTTCTACACTTTCTGCACATACACACTATGATGTCTGAATACATAATAAATAGGTGTACATTTACTGTCACAGCAATCTGACGTTGGGGGATGTTTACTTTCTCTCCCTTTTGACAGGTGGAGGATCAAGAAGTTGAAATGTCAGACCAACCATTCACTGCATGGTCAGCTTCAGACAGGTAGGATTTCTCATTTTAGAGCACTCCTATTATAGGAACTTGTTATATGTGATAATTATATAGCTCTGTAACAACAAACGTGCTGGGGACGCGGTGACACTTGAACTAGTTCGGGTATTCTGGCAAACTATAGTGCTGGGAGAGCCACAAAGGATTGCAGTATTTGCATTCTGCAAGGGAGTGCCACCCCTCTCAGCCCCGTGCCACATCGTCTAGGCATGATCTAGCTTTGAAGCCCAGTTCCTAGCTATTTAGAAGTGGTGTGTTGGAGAGTTGAGTGCTTTTGTAAGTCTTACATCAAAAAATAGGGGGTACAAATTAAAGGATTCATCTGCTCAGCAAAATGAGTTGCATCAGCTTTTGCACAAACAAGTTAGTACAGCTAATGTCATGGGTGAAGGAGACTCTAGTAGGCTTTGCAATATGTCACCTGGGAAATGACCCAGGGGACTGTAGATGCTCGCTAGTTATGACCCATGCACACAAGCAAAGCATTTTACTTATGGTTCTGTTTACGGCTTGCAGGAGCAAATACACCACATCTACTAAGTAATGGTAATTCTAAAATGAGGGCACTCTTTGTCAGTTACTAAGAGCTGGCATAGTCTTAAAGCAGCAATCTAGGTGGGAGCTCAGAGCATGGTGGCACCTGCTTGCCTGATGTCAGTGTTTCATTATCAGAGAGCTCATTCTCACAGAGGCTTAAAACATGGGGTTTGTGAGAGTTGCCCCTCAAAACTGCATCTTCCCACTAAGAAAAGCAACATGGTTTATGGACTTTTCTTCCAGAAGCTTCCACTGGGAACAGTTTTTCTCTTCAGGTCAGTTACAAGAGGGCAAATCACGTCCCTTCTCTGCATGACTGACTTCTTTGTGGCCCTTTTTGGTATGGTCACTGTCTCCTGTCTTTCTTTCCTTGGTGCCTGTCGTGGTTCAAACCCAGCTGGCAACTT
>NW_009925723.1:17628-25328 GCF_000696875.1 Nestor notabilis | reverse complement strand
ATATATATATATATAAAAAAACCAAAGTTTTGTAACCATACCATTTCAAAGTATTTCTCTTTAAAGCTTTGGCATTTGCCTTATGCAAAGAGATTTTCAAACAAATTAATGGGCTTCTACAAAAATATGCTTTCTACCAGGCTAGGATTGCTATTGTTGTACTGAATCAACCCCCTTGTTATGCTGCACAATCTTATTCTGCATTTTCTCAGTAACACCTAGAGAAAAGGAATAGCAACCTTTGTATTTTCTAGACCTGCTTGTTATAGCATTGTGTTTCCTACTAATGAAGATCAGAAGAAACCACGCCACATTAGTCAAATACAGAAGCATAACAATTTAAAAAACAAAACAAACTCAAAACAAAGCCATCAAAATTACACCAATAATGCTTAAACTGGAGATCTTTTTGTGTTCAATTACAACCCAAAGTGCAAAGTGTCTGCAAAAGGAACAGAACCATACTGTATGAATGGTATCTTGCTTCTATGATCATAATACACAAACAATTGGTCAAGAATTCTTAGAGACAAGCCTACATCAAAGATTACCAGACCATCACCCAACAGTTTAAGCATTTCAGCTACACACTAATTAGAATGCTTTTTCATGTAAATATTTGGCTATGGTTAAGTATCTGATTGACTTATCAGAATTCCAGCTTGTTTCAAATCCAAATGTCTTTAATGTTTATTCCTGCAACAAAAGTACACAAGAAAAAAGTAATCTTTGGAAAAACACACAACCTTCATTTCATCATGAGCGTATTATAAAACACTGAAAATATACAGGGGTAGCATTACCTTCATGTTTTTCTAGTGCTTGTACCACATTAGGCAGTTGATTAATAGCCTGGTACATTCGGTAACAGTCCTGTAAGTTTGCTGCTTGTCTCTGAAATTTCTTCGCCAGCCGGTTAAGATCTGGGAAGCGACGTAAGAGATCTTCTTGAAGGCACTGACGTAGTTCTGGATCCACCACAAAAGCTTCAACCAAATTCAACCTAAATAAGAAGTTAGTAACAATTAGCATGGCATGGTCTATAATTCTTTTATGTTGCTATGAAAACATTTATCTGTCAGTTTCCACCTTATCCTTTCTCTGAGGCTCTATCCTGACAAACTTTCCTGATAAAAAACCAAATGAAGCTAGGACAACACATGAGCTGAAAAAGCAAGGGACATTTAGACTATATCACACTTCTGTATTTTTTGACAGTTGGGGTATCTATTGAACAGCACTGGAGTGAAACCATTTCAAGCACAAACATCTCTTCTGCAGGTATGTTGAAGCTCAGAATCTATTTTGGGATTAATCCTTTCCTTGCACCATAAAAACAGTCATCCAGTAGTCTATGAAAGAATAGGTATTAAGTAGGAAAAACCCACACTGCAGGAAAAAACCCCACTCTTGGCAGAGCTTAAATGCTTGTGGTCCAGGCCAACATTGACACTTTGCAGGTGTGCAACCCTGGATCACAGAATCGGAATCCTTGAGGATGGAAGGCACCTATGGACATGGACGATTTCAACCTCTTTGCTCAAAGTAGGATCTGCTAGGGCCAGCTGCCCAGGACAGTGTCCAATCATGTTCTGGGTATCTCCAATGATGGCTCCACTATCAGCCCCTGAGGTACACCATTATTGTCTGGCCTCCAGCTGGACTTGATGTCCCTGATCACAATCCTTTGAGCCTGGCAGCTCAGATGGTTTTCAGCACACCTTCTTGAGGACTGATGAAAAGCAAATGTCTCTCCTACCTCTAGAAGCCTCCAACCATCATTACCTTTCTAAGACGACCAAGATTAATCCCACAATGACTTTGGCCAATTTTCTCAGCACTTGTGGGTATATTCCTTGAGTCCAACAGACTTGCATGTAGCCAATTTGTTTTAATGTCTGCTAACATGATCCTCCTCTAATGAGGTTGTGTCGTCTTTGCTCAAGACTTTGCCACTGGTTTCAGGTGCTAGGGATTCCTGAAGGCAAATCTTAAAGACCACTGTAAAGAGTCCTGTAAGAAAGAGGTGTGAGAAGCCTTGTCTGGGGCCTCCTCCACTCAAGAGCTGCATTTGAACTACGGCACTTGTCCTTGGGTCTACACATGAGCTATGCTGCAGCCATGTTTGTACCTGGCCATGCACCCCACTGAATAAGACCATGATCTGTTGACTGACTTCCTTGCTCCATCTCAGATCATCACTATAGACTTGCCTGGAGACCCAAACTCTTGGCCAAACTATACCATTTGCTTCATGCAGGTACTGGGGAACTGCATCCTTAACAATAAGGGTACTGTCTCTACCTGCCTTGCTATCACTGTTGACTCTCAGCTTGCCTTCTTCAGCCTGTCCTGACTGCTGCTCCCTGACATTTTGGGGTTTGGAGGGGTTTTTTTTGTTTTTTTTTAAATAGTGAAATAAATATTCTTTAAGTGCTGAAAGCAAGCATAAATGTCAATGAGAAGCGACAGAGCATTGAACTATATTTTCCCTACTAGAATGTAAGCAAACTTGCATACTTTTTTTTTTTTTTGCATCAGTTAACATTGCCATCTTCACTTACTTTGCATTACTTTGCATTCACAGTTAAATAAAGTCAGATATTGTTCAGTTTGGAATGCCAGAGAGGTCAGTGTTCCTTGGTCACACTTTAGGAATATGAAGGAAGAACTCTGCCCCCTTCAGATGTGTTATATACTGTGTTGATTTCTGGTTAATCACATTAAAATGCTATGTATCAATATTTTAGCTTCAGCAGGGAAGTTAATTTCATTTAGAGACATGCAAGCTTTCACCACGTTATTTCTATTGTTATGCTTACTGGCAGAAAAATGCATCAGTTTCAGTAATAAGAACATTTGCACTAACAAACTGCATTGGAAATTGCTTTTTTTTTTTTTTGACATTTTAAAAGCAGCAATATCTACATTACACCATGCAGTGTTCTGCAGAGTGCACTAGCCACTGCAAACAGTACACAGAGGTTAACATTGTACACTGCCTCAGCTAATTACTACAGTCACTCAAGAAACAAAGGTTTTGTCTAAGGTAACACAAGAGAGACCAACCCCTGGACAGGAAGCAGTACATTTTGGTATATAAAAAAATTCAAAAGGACTATTCTTCTGTTGCAGCAAGCGTTCTACCCACAGCACCCCAGTGAACCTTCCTGTACTACTCTGAACAAAATCAATGAGAAAGACAAAAGAAGATACATAGAACAGTTTGGGTTCGAAGGAAGCTTAAAGCACATCCAGTTCCAACCCCTTGTCATGAGCAGGGACACCTTCCACTAGAGCAGGTTGCTCCAAGCCCCTGTGTCCAAGCTGGCCTTGAACACTGCCAGGGATGGAGCATCCTACATCTGGACTTACCCATCCAAATACTGTGTTAATAAATGATTTAAATTAATAAATAAAAAAATTGACATTACCGGCCCATAATGGTGCTTTATTTCAGAAAAGTTTAGGCAACATGGGGAAACTCTACAAGATACATTAAAGTTTTAGCATGTATACAGAGCTTGTGAGAAGTAGACAGGAATATGCTTAAGATACCTACCGCAAGAACACAGAACAAGATTTGTGTAAGAAACATCCTAATAGCCAAGTAATTTCCAACTCTGATCCCTGTTGGTGTTTCTGAGCAGAATTTCTAGCTTTCAGACTTCTGCCAAATTATTTGGAGGACTAACAAGAATTACATGATCTTGTCACAGTGGATGCATTGCTATGTTCATTAAAAATCCCTGTAATTTACCTACCAGACTTTAGACTCACATCACAGATTGCTTTCTCAGAAGCACCAGCAGCAACCAGTGACAAAATGCACTTTGTGAAGACCAGAATTTTTAACCAAAAAAACCAACAAAAAAAAACCAAACCAGAAACAAATGTATCCAATACAACTGCTTAACAGTCATATAAACCACTAACCATATGTCTGCCTACTTTCACCAGGGGATTACAGATGGAAGGAATCCCATCTGCAGGTCCTCCCCTAAAGTATCTTTTTCCTCTCTCAGAGCTTACTGGAACTAGGGGTAGTATCTGCCAACTTGTTCCTCTTCACAGGGACCAAGTAACTTGGTAATTTTTAGTCCTGTAATCTGGAAACAATTCCTTTGGCAAAAATAAGACAGGATTCACTGAAAACTTGTCCATAAAGCATACCCATGTGTTCTTACCATTACATTGCCTGGTCTTCAGCAGTTATGGCAAACAAATAAGAGGTTGTACTATACTGATGCTATGTCCCCTTTCTTCCCAGGTGACATGCAAGATTTGTAAACCCATTTATTACTTCTCAATTATCAAAATATTACACCACTTCAATCTGTAAAGAGGCAGTAGACGCAAATACCTTCAGAAAGGTACGTCTTCATGCAAAATTGCATGAAGTTCTGGTTTAAAACACCCCTTCTTCACTTAAGTACTAGGAAGAGACACATTTGGAGTGTCTATCCAATTATAAAAGTGAATTTTAATCTAGAAAAATACTATTCTTGCCTGGGGTACGAAACTAGGGTTTGGTGGTTCTATTCAACCTGCTTAAGCTACAGACTACTCCATGATATAATTTCCAATGTAAAAACTATTTCCTCTTATTTTAATGACCAATCTCAGACACACAAGAACGTGCAAAATTCAAGTTCATCCTCTACATTAGATCCTATCTTGCCCATCGATAGCTTATGTTTAAAGCCAGAGTATTTAGTTTCTCTTCCAAGAGGTCCTTATACAATCAATAAACCTGGCATATGGATATAAACACCCGGAATTACTTCCTGAAACTTGCTAAATTTTGTACTTGCAAAAGACCAGTATCAACAGTTTCTATAATGTCACCATATCTTATCTTTAAAGCCAAACTGCACAGAGACTTGCCTTCAACCTGACACACAGATGCCCAACAGCCTTTCAGAATCCGTGTAAAAGCTTTGTAAGACACCAGCAGATTACATTTATTCTTTCTATACACATTGCTTTATACTTATTCTCATTAAAATCTAAACCATCCCTGTTCTATCCAATCAATCAGCCTGTTCTGGTTTTCATTAGAAGTTTGGTCCTCATTAGTGTCACCTATAGAAGTGTCAGTACCTTACAAGCCAGCTACTACCCTGATTATCAGAGAATATCTGAAGCGCAGTGTCTGAACTCTTTTTTTTTTGCTTGTGCCTTTTACACAAAAGACCCTTCACTTGCATCCCACGACTTCCTCAGCTTGTTCAACAGCCTCTTGGATAAGAACTTGTCAAAGGCGTTTTGAAAGCTCTAATTTATTCTTATTTCTCCCCCCTCCTTTGTCCACAACAATGACAAGTTCAAAGAGTTCTCAGATCAGCATAATGCACTTTTTCTCTGCCAAAACCATGCTAATTAGACTAACATCTCATGACCTTCCTAGTACTGTTCCCACCCCCATATTTGCCAACCATGAATGTTAGGCTAACAGGTTTGTTTCATGTCACATTTCATATAACAATTTGCTGTATGATAAGAATACATACAAGGTTGCTGAATAGGAAGGGCTATGTTAAGAAAATGCAACTATAAGCCATGCCTAATGCTTACAAGAAATAATGGAATCAGGGGACAGGTTATTTTAATATGAAGCTTGACTGAGAAAACGTGAAAAAGAAAATACAAAACCAAACAAATAAAAAAATCCAAGAAAGCTTAATCAAACATCAGCTGACAACACTGGATAACCTGTTTCTGCCACACAGCCAAAAGGGAAAGGAAAATGAGGCAAAACTTTCCATTTACAGATCTAAAGCAGCACAGCCAAGATAACAGAAACAATTATAACTAGTGAAACCACACTAGAATGTACATGAACTCTTTGTTTCAAGATCGTTATTGAAATCTGCAAATTAAACCACAAAGAACAGCAAACAAGACTGCAGCTAATATAAGTGGAAAGCAACAAAGTACTTTTCTTGAACTTGTAAATAATAACTCCCTTTTTCTTTTCTGCTATTCAAAATCATGGCTATTTATCCACTTTGAATTCTATACAATAACAAGTAACATTAGGTCTAGTGTGCTCTTCGAGGGAAAAACAACTATCTCTCTCCCACTTTCTGCTGGATATTCTGGAATCTTTTCCAGAATTTCATCTTTTTCCATGTTTTCCATGTTATTGACAAGAGGCATCTCTCGGACCTACTATTAACAGACAAAAGACTAACACTCCACACCAAAAAAGACAACAAAAATCTGTTTTCGCTCTAATAAACAGCACACACTTTCCCAAGCCTCATCACAATGCTTCCGTTCCACCAAGGTTTACGCCTCATTTGACATTAGAAAAGATTGCTTCTTCCCTTGCGACATCTATGCAGCATTTTTCATCACGATTTTAAGGTTACTGCACTCAACACTGCCACAACACAGAGGCTGTCAAGAAAGTTTAATTATATTTCTAGACTTTCACAGGGCTAGATGTAGAAACTTCAGTTAATGGGAAAGCATTAATCAAACCTGATTTGTATACAGATTTCATAGAAGGATGAAAAGAATTCTGTCTGTAGAAATAACAACTAAACTAACAAATTAAAACACCAGACTTAGAATGAACAGAATATTTTTAATGCCTGAGCAGGATCAGGCAGCACAAAAAACCCTAACAAACCAGCTGTACAACTAGTTCAGCTATAGAACACCCAGGTTTTAATCTATCCTCCACTGACATCCTGCAAAACTCTGGGTAGTTCTAAGCCTCTCCATGCATGCAGAAAGGAGAACACTTGCTCCAAGCACACTGTTCAGAAAAAAGACTCTATGGGACCTTTTATCATATTATGAAACTTGGATCCATTTAGTAATACATATATATATTTAATAATGAGCAATATAGATATTGAATTACAATTACAGAGTAGTAACTGAAAATCCCACATTCTCGTAGATTATTTTCTTGGGGGAAACTATATTAACTAAAAAATCCACATGACACAAGGGAAAAAAAAATGTTAACATTGAAATCAAATTAAGAATGCACTCTTTTACAGGAGAAGCCAACTTCAGAAGGTATTAAAGGTTCTAAGTCCCCTGACTACACAACAGCTGAGTCTTCTGAAGATCATGTATTCGTATTCTCTGCCTGATAAAAAGGTTTTCTATGACTGCAGAGTAAGATCAATTTTTCTGTCCAACAGTTCAACTTGATTAGAGAGAATTTTCAAAAGCAGCATATGAAGGACTGCTTTAAGATATGCTGAGACTTTTCATCTCAAGCACAGTTATACCAGGTTAATTTCATATTTTGTTTATGCAAGGGAAAGTGGAAATCACATCATGTTCCATTATTTTAGTTTCCTCTGGGTTTCTTTCAAACTCAGATCTCTTCTTAATCCAGTGTAGCCGAGGTAACCCCTTCCTGTACATGCTTAACCCAGACATAAAGCCAGTAAATTCTTCTTTTCTAATCCCATAGAAATTACTATAATAATGTAATAAACTGCAGCCTCAGGTACTGCCTCTTCAGTAGAAGGGCAAAGTCAAGTCACCATCTCACCTGTTCTAACAGGGTTTTCTTTTTTACGCAAAGCACTTGGGATTTTAACAGCCTGGAGGAAGGCAACACTAGAGCAAGTTGCTGTATGTTATGAATACCAGCATTTCTGTTTTCCAGACACAAATAAGCAAGGCACTGTGCTAAACTCCCTTTATAAACTTCCTGGTAACCCAGT
>NW_009925723.1:369-17597 GCF_000696875.1 Nestor notabilis | reverse complement strand
CTTTCCCTAGACAAACATGTGCCTCACAAAACTCAGCTGAAGTCTAGTTATCACCACCTCAGGTAAGTAGTAAGTATCACCTGAAATTTGCAAAGTTCTTCTCATGACCAAGAACCAGTATGCTTTACAGCCTTTTAAGTATTAAGCCAGACGTCTAAGATGGGCACACAGGAGCCTGGATCAAGTATCTGAAGTCTGATGCTAAGAATGACTTTACTCCAGTCCACATCTTGGCAGCATAAAACACACGCTAACCATGCCCAGGTCATTTCGCCCAATATAATCAGAGTTGTTACATGCATTTATAAAAATAACATTCAAATTTACCAGATAAGCACAAAGAAATAACAATGTAAAACATCTAGCCAACCCACACATGCTTTTGGAAGTGCTCAGTTATGCACAAAAGACTTTGTTATGAAACTGGAGCAATTACTGTAAACAATTTGAAATAAAAATAACAAAGCCTGTGAATAAGGGGGAATGGTTTTAACGCAACAGAAGGGAGATTTAGATTAGACATTAGGAAGAAATTCTTCCCTGTGAGGGTGCTGAGGTGCTGGCACAGGGTGCCCAGAGAAGCTCTGGCTGCCCCATCCCTGGCAGTGTTCAAGGCCAGGTTGGACACAGGGGCTTGGAGCAACCTGCTCTAGTGGAAGGGGTCCCTGCCCGTGGCAGGGGGGGTGGTAGGAAGAAATTCTTCCCTGTGAGGGTGCTGAGGTGCTGGCACAGGGTGCCCAGAGAAGCTCTGGCTGCCCCATCCCTGGCAGTGTTCAAGGCCAGGTTGGACACAGGGGCTTGGAGCAACCTGCTCTAGTGGAAGGTGTCCCTGCCTGTGGCAGTGGGTTGGAAATGCCCTGCTTTAAGGTGATGATCTTTAAGGTCCCTTCCAACACAAACCAGTGAGTGATTCTATGAATAAGGAACCAGCAGCTTTAGAGAGACTAATACTACCAAAAGCCACTTTCTTTTACTCATAGAGGCTTAGTACCACTGAACTTCCCAATCCTCCGCTCAGCTTGCACACTCAGCTCTGATTTCTGGCAAGCCTCCAGCTTGCAGGGGTTTCACCACAGCACCAGCTCTTTCAATACCCTGAAGATACAAGATTTGAATCCAGGTTTCTGTTTCATCCACAACTCAGAACACTGCTCTCTGGATGAGTTGCATACATATATACCTCTCAAGCACATCTTACAAATGAGAGAGAGTATTCAAGGCAAGGGGTCAAGAGCTTTCTGTTATTTAATGAAACTTGTACAGTTTGGACCTACAATATCATTAGAGTCCAAAATCTTACGTCTGAGCAAGCATCACAAGTTGTTCACTAGCGTAAGCCCTCTTTGAGCTCTCCCAAATCCACGTGCATGCGTAAGGGCCTGTAGTTTAGAAGCAGACAACCCAGGCAACTCCAGCAGGCCTGTGCAAGAGGCTTGCACCCAGGCAAGCAAGGCTTCTTCCTACTCTGCCAAAAAAGCAGCCTGCACCTTCACATGTACCTCCCGCTGTGATAAACAGCTCAAGTTGCTGTTCCCTGCCTGCTCTTGCCCAAACTATGCAACCTGTTCATGTTCCTTCTTAGCATGTTAACACAAAGTTGGTTCTGTTTCCTCAGTTAAGAACAAGTTATAAATGCTTCCTTAATAGCAACTAACTTCACAGCTAAGCTACAAGATACAGCCTGCCTAAATAACAAAACTTTGAAGACAATAATGAAGGAGTACAACACTGTATATACATCCTCAGTTTAACATTTAAAGTGCATTACTGTCTTATGTAGGGGATGTAAATTTACAGGCTTTAGCAATTAAAAGATATTGTATAATAGAGTAGATTAACAGAATCAGCAAACCAGGAACAAACAGCCCCACGATGATGCATCTTACAGTGTACTTGTAATGTCTGCATTCTTACAAAGACAATGCTGTCATCCCAGTAAGATTACAGCAACCCTTGTATTCTGATGGTCAAGTCAGAAGTGAACTAAAATCAAGGGATCTCCAGGCAAGTATCCAATGCCCACAGAATGTATTTAGTACTAGAAATTGGCCTTCATAATCATAAATGTGTTAACTTAAAGCAACCATGAACATGCTACTTTTTTTTGCAGCTCTGTTGAAACAGCCCCTTGTAATAGAGTCCAAGGCTTGAAGCGCAGCTTTAGACCCTAGGAGAGCCACAGAAGTCACACTGCAAACACTTCTAGAGCATTAGGTACACAAAGTGTGCCACTAAGCAGCTGGACAAAAGTGCTCCACATGAGGGTCCCTGCTGTTTAATCTGAAAGATTAAGCAACATAAGAGAAAGCCACATCCAAACATCAGTCCCCTGCCTTTTCTGATCTTCATAATTAGACTCCAAACCATACTACCATGAACACAATACTGGGTATTTGTAACCTCAGAAGGGTCCACTGAGACAAATTTTTGAATAAACGCATTCTTCCAAATAATCAAGAGTTCACTCCTCTGCATCAGTTACATTTATGTAACATAAAATTAATAGGTAGCAGCGAAGCAATGGACTATTTCCCACCCTACATGAATTCCTGCAGGTATCATTTGAGTATTATGTCAAAACCTAGAGACAGTAAATTAAAGCCCTACGATAGCATCAGGGGTATCAGGCACAAAATAATTATTGTCCATAACCACCAAGCAAAGCTTTGGAAGCTGTATGTATTGACTGTCAGGCTGCAAGATAACAAGCTCAGAAAAAAAATAAAACAGGATGATTGCAAAAAGCACCGTTAACCCCAATATAATGGGGTTTCCTCTCCTCCCCCAGAGATACTTACTGCAGTCTTATGTATTCTGAAATAGGTTACCAATAATTCATTATTTTTGCACAAGTGTTTAAATGTTTTCCAACCCAGCTGATTAGGCAAGGTGAAGAAAACAATTCTTCAGCAGAAAAATAAAATCTTTGGCCTTATTTGTGCCAGTAAGGTACCACTTGATGCAATTAAGATCTCAGTCCTGAAGCAGACTGCTGCAACAGCAGTATTTTTAGACCTTGAGGGAAGGGAGGCCTGGCATCATTCTGAAGCATAAGCAAATACAGCAGCAGCACACAAGCAGAGCTCTGCTCTGCCTCCTCTAGCCAGAAAGCATGTCAAAGCAAAGAACCGCAGGGCTCTGAGGTATGCACACAAATTCCCTACAACAAAAAGTAAGAGAAGCAGAAAGGAAACATTCTTCTTTGTTTGCAAGGCAAAGCTGGCAGCATCTCTGATGCTACCGTGACCATCTCCCTGTCCCCAGCTCCCGCTGATAGCTTACTTTGCAGCTGGGACCACTGCACACTCCCATGGGAGACCAGCCTTGTTCCACAAGACTTGCGTCCTGAAAACATTAAAACATATTAGAACAAGAACTACTGTTCCCGTCTATATTATAAAGGAACTTCCAAACACCTGTGCATCCCACCTACACCAACATGATCACCCCAGTCACAGTGAAAACCAAAATCAAGTGTCTTTTGTTTCCCTTTCCACAGCCTGGGTGTATTACTGACAGTACCACTCAGCTATCCAAGTAATAGAGAAGTAAAATAAACTTTCATTTCTGTTTCTCACAAATTATGTTTCCCAAATAAAAGTTTATTTTTTTTTAATCGTTACTGAGAACTGCCATTCAGAGTAGTACTTTATGTAACAGCACTATTTCGATTCAATTCACCACTCCTCCTCATTCTCAGTTAAGAAATAACAAAATTATTATCCTTAAGAAATTAAACAGCTCCACAGAAGAGGAACGGGGATAAAAAGGGAAAATTTTCACCTTACAGCAACCTGCTACTTCACAGAATGATAAACACTGTTCCCAACTTTTAAATGTTTATGTTTACAGAAGAAAAAGCACACAGAAGATCCATCAGCCAAGTTAAATTCTGAACATAAGATATTTTACCCAGCAAATCCTCTCCACCTCAAAAACCCAGCACAATCTTGCTGGACTAAACAGTCTTTTACCCTGAGAGAAGTGTATAGACAAAACTGATAAGAGGATATTTCATAAAACAAGACTCTCTAAGTATTTCCCAAACACTCTGTCAGAGCAATGTTTCCTAAAGTTACAGAAGATTTGGTTTATTAATTTATTTCCATGCATATATTATTTTTCATAAAATTTCTATAGTTTGTCTTCTGTAGGAGCTGAAAATATTCAAGTAGCATCTTCATAGTGAATTTGTCAGGAAGGCAGCAGGCTTATTGATAGTGAACAGCTCCATTCCACAGATTCAGACACTTTTCCAACTCAAGGCTGGGCAGATATCCAATTTACCAAACTTGCTACAGGAGGATAATCCAACTCGCAACATAAATTAATTAGTGTGAGCTCTAAAAAAGTCAAGATACCAAGAGAAAGCAAACACTGACAAGTCAGATTATTAAATCTGAAGAACAGGCTTTTAGTATTGCTTGATCTGCGTTTAATATGATGTTAATCTTCTCATGTTTATGATGATAGCAGGTCATGGACCAGCTGCAGAGGAGCAAAAGGATTCATTTTAGATGATGACTTTCATCACTTTTTCATGTATTAGTTTTCATGAGGTGAAAAAGCCAAACCAAATTATTCTGTAGCTATGAGACCAGAAAAAAAAAAAAAAAAAGGAGCAGAAGGAGCTGAAGGCCAGAAAGGGGAACTGGAATTGCCCCTTTTGACTACTGCCTACTTTTACTGGATTAGATGCTATATATAATTAATTGGATGATTATTTTAGCATGCTAAATTCCTCATCAAGAGATGAGCCAAGCAGCTACATGAACACTAGTGCCCGTGCCAATAACAAGGGAACTGGTGACAATGCATGGTCAGGGAAGCATGACTACACCTTCTGATTTAAAGTCATTACAGAGAGTGTCAGCAAACTATGAAACAACTCGGGGCCCCAGGTTGCTGCACGATCCATAAGAGCCAAAAAAAAAATATAAAAAAAACCTTCACAAAATTCTGGAAGACAAATCCTACACACAGAACACCAAGTGTGAGCAAGTGTCAGTGACATGAAAGGAAAAATACCCTAATCTGAATGAAGAAAAGAACAACCAGGTCCACAATACTTTTTTTAAACATTGCCATTCCATCAACATAGTATTTAGGCTTCTGGAAAACAAATGCCCACCTTTTAAGAATTACTAACAAACCTCCATTCCTTATATGATAACAAAGAACAATGAAGACGATGCAGCAAAAACTCATCAGGCACTATACAGTCAAGGACAAGTTTGTTAACTCCATACAGTGAAACTGCCCCACCCAAAATCTTCCAGAGAAACCCAAGATGGAAGGCAACTAAGGTTCCTTCTCAGCATAATACCGTGTGCCACAGAGGTGTTGCGCCAGTCTTCCTTTTTAATTATATATGGCATTTTAGGATCCAGTGATACAACAGTAATACTGTATGGTCTTCAAAGACTAGAGACAGTTGAGATTTCCATTATTATTTGTGTGTTTTATTCCTTACTAGTTTCCATACATTATCAAGAGTTTATTACATTAGTCCATAAACACTAATGCTCTTTTAAATTGCTAATCTGTGCATTTCCTTAAACTTGTGCAGACTAAAAACATACTGAAGAAGTTCTTTGCCTTAAAAAAACCTCAGAACTGTATGTAAACAAAACATTAAAGACTTTACAACCCTTACACATCATAAATGAAATTACAAATCAAGACAATTATCTTGCAAAGAGCTTCTGTTGCAGTTCCCTAACATGCCACCTTTCTAATGTGTGTGGATATAAATTAAAGATGAGAAACAATAGTATGTTCACTGATCTTTCATGGAGAACATACCTACCATATTCCTGTATACGATGTTCAAAATAGTGACCACCAAAAATACAAACGTTTTCATATGGTCACACTCTTTAACTGGAAGCTTCATTAACCTACGGCTGCATTTAAAAAGGAAAAAAAAATCCTGAATAATTAAACACAGATTCTAACTAAAATTTAACAACTGCAGTAATTACCATCCACCTCCTTTTGGCAGGCTGAGAGCAAAAGAAAAGTATGGCAGCTACAGATTCACATTTCCCTAAATAAACAGCAATTCCATTATTTCTTAAAAACCTGAAAACCAATTTGACATTTCAACCAAACTTTTATTTTCCTTGAGCCTCAAAATTCAGATGCAAAACACTGACTAAATCCTTCTATTTATTTTGCACCAAGTGAGGACTTGTCAGGATCACAGACTGGTTTGTGTTGGAATGGATCTCAAAATTCATTCAGTCCCAACCCCCTGCCACGGGCAGGGACACCTTCCACTAGAGCAGGTTGCTCCAAGCCCCTGCGTCCAACCTGGCCTTGAACACTGCCAGGGATGGGGCAGCCACAGCTTCTCTGGGCACCCTGTGCCAGCGCCTCAGCACCTTCACAGGGAAGAACAGAACTGGGCAAGCTGGAAGTATTAACTAGGACTACCTGCTCCAGTGCTGCAGCACTGAATGCCACCTATAATTTACTGATTTGAAATGTTGATTGCTGAACCTTGACCTAGAAGACAAATGATTTGGATAATCATGCAGAATACAAACAGTTTTAAGGTACTTCTCTAGCTCAAACAGCAACATTGTCTTTTCCACACATGGAGGTGTGATGAAGGGAGTCTTTTTTCAGCTCTTATTTACATCCCCTGCTTCCTCCTCAAACAAGAAAACTAAAAATGAATCTCTTGCAACACAAGAATCTAAGCTTTTTAATAGGTTTCGAACACCTGGGATTTTGATGGATGTTGCTTCCTGGTGATGTTGCCTGACACGTACTTGACTAGTAGAGCTTTTGCTTAATGTTTCTACACAGCACTCACTGTCAACCTTGGCTTTACACGCAAACCCTTATCAAAATACAGGTGATTGAGCAGTTTTGAAAATAATAACCATAGGTGAAGGGAGGGGAGAGCGTGAAAGAAGCAGCTTCAAACTCCAAACATTTTTCTAGGGGACTTAGAGATGACAACTTCCGAACAATTAAAGGTGACATTTTCCTAACATTTCTAGAGGCTTACCTGGGAAGCCAACACCATTTTCATGTCACTAGAATGACAACTTCTTTCATGCAAAATACATATTGCACCATGATCTCCATGACAATAACAAATCACATTTCTGCCTTTCAACCAGTTCAGATTCAACCTGTATTGCAGAAGCTTCTTCACAGGCATTAAGGGCACTCCCAGAACTTTAAACTGCACTTCAGTTCAGCCATTTAGACAATCTTCCAGGTTGGTCACATTCTCCCCTCCCTTACTGAGGACAAAGGTCACCACCTACTAATTTAACTGCCTGAAATCAGCCTGTTGCTGTGGAGAAGTACTGACCTGTACTCAAAGCCTATCTGCAATGCTTTGCAGGGACTGCTGCAGGTTAGGAAAGAACACAAAAAGAGTTTTTAAATCCTAATGCAGAACAATTTACACTGGAAGGGAACTCAAGGCCTCTAGTTCCAGCAATTGCTCAAAACGAGGCTAATTTCAGTTAACAGTGAACAAGAACAGAGATCCATCTCTCTGAGCACACATTCCAGAGACTAATCATCCTCATGGCAAAGTTCGTTTTCTTTATATCCATCTGGACCACTTTTGGTGAAGTTGCTGTTTTGTCTCATGCTTTTGCTGTGGCCTTGCAAAAAGCATGTGGCTTCACCCTCTGATTCCCACCTGCTAGGCAGCTGAAACCAGCAGTCAGGTCTGCCCCTTAGCGTTCTTTTCTCCAGGCTACAAACCCAAATCCCTCACTCTGCTCACGCACCATGTGCTGCAACCCATGATCCTGGTCAGTTGCCATCTGCTGGACAGGCTCCTGTCTGTCCACCTACCTGTACTGCAAAGCCCCATACTCGATACAGTACTCTAGATGAACCTCACGGCTACCAAGGAGAAGTGAACCATCATGTTCCTCTAGTAGTAGATCTCAGTGCATGGTCACCCTTTGCTAATGCAGGGGCACACTGCTGACTCCCTTTCAGCTGACTCCTCTGCCAGCATGTGCAAAGATGCAGGTATCATGCTGCACTCCAGCAGATGCTGGGGTGGCTCAAGTCATCCAAGAGAGCCAAGGCCTGTGGCTGTTTCTTCTCATTGCCTTGTCCACTTCCTCACCTCGAAGGAGCAGGTACTGCAGATGCTCACTATTATGCTCCTCGCCTTGCTGCCCGTCTCTAATCCTGACCCATAAAGCTCACAATAGGCCTGATGCCCCTTCTTCACGTTTAAGCTATACCTTTGCAGAAACACATCCCCTATGCCTTCCCTGCCCAGCCTCCATCAACAGCACACGCTACAGCACACCAGTTGCACGATGACATTTCAAGGGAGCTCACAGGCCTCCAATGCCCAGAATTCTCATTTCACCTGGCCATTTCTCATCCATGAGGTGCACTTGTGTGCACCTGAGATGCTCTTCCAGTCTTCCAAGCTACCCCACTCCATCCCCCCATTTATCTGCTAGAGAAAGCATATGTTAGTTAACTTACTGCTAAATAAAGCACTGTAAAGGCATTCAAGCCTGCCTACACAAGCTAGCAACAAGTTAGGCTTTTTTCATTTTTAAACAAGCTGCTACTTTAATTGTCATTCAAGACTGATTCATGAGAATGTTCTACAAAGTTGGAAACTTTACCCTCCTAGCTATTTAGTCACCTCAAGCTTCCCAAATCTATTACTTTCTGACTCTGCTGGAGATAGGATGCTTTTCTACAGGGTGTCCCCCACGCAGCACATTCAGGAACACAGGAGAAAAGCTCAAAATAGGCTTGAATCAGGACAAGTGATGACTGAGTACAGGCTTTAAGTCCTGAGATCTCAGCAACTGCATTTTAATTTCAGAAATGCTGATTATAAGGCAAGGAGCAAGAGCTTCATGTACCTGCCTTCTGAACATGCCACATGGGAGAAGCAGGACTGTATCTTATATCCTATGACTGATAATTAAGTTTTTTTAATCATGGAAAACTAGTCAGACATAGGCAGAACCCCAAGTCTTTCAAGACAGGCAAGTATCAGGAACCCCCATTTTCTTATTTCTCATTAGGAGCTGTTCCAGTAGATAAACGTTATTTTACCTGATGTGCAATATGTACATTAATTTCTGTTGTTACTGTTGATGGTTAATATAGACTAGTGATGTAACACTGTGTTCCATTTATTCATAAATTTAACACATTGCAGCTTACAAACTACAAAAAGAGATTGATCCATTTAGCTCCAAAAGATGACTTGCACCACCTGCAGGTCTTAGCAGAGGCTTACAAGAATAACTTTCTTGTAAACTTTCAGACATCCACTTCTACACTACTGAAATAAATGTTAAGTCAAAATACCTCCTGTATAAGCAAAGCAGGCTTACTTCAAAAATTGTCACCTAACATCAGTCCAATTTGGGTAGTTCAGCCTAGTTTGATAACAGTTTTGCACTGGTTTATGTTAAATGGGGTCCTATAACATGGCACACCTCAAGCTAAGAAACAATCAGTAACTCTCCCTAACAAAGGAAACGTAAAAGAAACAGCAATGCAGATATTTCCTTCTCAAATGTTCTAAATATGTTCTAAATTATCATTTGTAATTCTTAAAACAGCCACAATATACTGTAAAGCATATAGAAAACATCTTGGAGACCCCGTATCTTCCAAGTATATTTGAATCTGTCAATATATCTCATGAATCCCACCAATAGCTTCTCTTATTACACTTGCTCCTTCGGACTGAAAAAAACACAAAAAAAAAGAATGCTTTTCAAAGTGTGTAGGATTGTTAAGCTGCTCCAGGGAGACCTTATAGCAGCTTCCAGTACCTAAAGGGGACCTACAGAAAGCTGAAGAGGGACTTCCTACAAGGGCATGTAGCGACAGGCAGCAGTATAAAAGAGCAAGGAGGAAAAAGACCACTCCTACTTGGGCCACAATTTCTTGGTGAGATATGGTAAGAGTGACCTACCGCAACCACAGGGTTTTTTTTCTAGAAATACGAAGAGGTCACTACTGCTTAATTGTTTGTGTGTTTTGTTGATGTATTTTTTTTAATTGACAAAGTATCAGTACACAGACTGAGCATTTGCAGTATAAACAATAGTTTAGGAAGTGGCTGCTATGCTGCCTTAGTCTGTAGCATGAAGCATTTGACCATCTGAACACATCCTACCTCCTCTTTAAAGGTCATAACTGTAAAAAACATTTTATCTAACAGTAAGCTGTCCGTTTGCATCTCCAGGGAAAATGTTTCCTGCTCTGTTTAACTACAGTGTCTTACAGGACAGCACACAAAAACCTCCAACCACCCTAATTTCTTGGCTGTAGCATTCTGCGCTTTAAGGAAGAGCCTCCTGTAAAAACAGGCACAAACTTGTGTACATCTATCACACATAATACTGTTACCTTTCTTCAATTCTATTCTTGTCCATAAGTGGTTGCTTGATCCACTGATTAACTAATCTTTGTCCTTGAGGGGTTCTGCATCTGTTTAATAAACCAGCTAGAGACTGTGCAGTATTAGCATTTTCCACAGAACTCTAGAAAGGGAAAGAAAGGAAAAAGTTAGTGAAGTTTATTAACACCCACTGAATGGTACTTTGCTACTAGGAACAGAACAGTGTTTTTCCTGTACTCAACTTGGCACCCATCAAAAAAGGCAAATGAAACAACACAGCACTGAAGCACTTACACTCAGGTCTCTAGAACATGGCAAGCAAGGAAGAGCTTTGTCTATTCTGAAAATAGTCCTGACTGAACAGGAAAGTTAGAAACATACCTGGTCACTGGGCAGTTTGCCCTTTGAATAGGAAAGGTGGAAATATACTTACATATTTGCTATCTTGCCCTTTGTAAGGTCAAAAAATAGGGGTCCTATCCATCAAAAAAAAGCAGCAAGAAACAGGGCCTGGGTTCAAGGGTTTTGGTTGGAGATCTTTAGGGATGCCAGGGGCATGGACAACAGAACCAGGCAAAAGGAAAAAGCACACTTATCCAACTTCTCTCAAGCTTCCCTAGATCATCTCTGGAATACCATAAACATCTCTAAACTTACTCCATTCAGATTTTAGTTTACTATCTAATTTAGGTTTAATTCTAACTGGACTCAAGACAAGACTCTGGGGCATTTTTCTTGGGGTTTTGTTTGGGTCTTGCACAAAACAGCTAGAAAGCAAAAATTTTGCTTAACACTGGAAAATGGCAAACAAGCTTGTTTCAACCCTGAACTTTGAAATGAAAACCTCAACTCTCTATCCATGAACACCTGCAAACAAAACAGCAGGCAAGCATTCAACCAGGAGCAGGCTGCATGCCTGTAAACAACTGGCATGTTGAACTAGCATCACCATGACAGGAAATGAAAGAAGTGAGAAGATGCACTGACACATTTAACCCCTGGAAAGTCTAACATCTGAAGTGGATGTGCCTGTTTTCAGTATTCTGAGCAGTATTATATATGAAAGCCTTCCGAATCCAAGAAAGTGTCACAGAGTATATATTACACATGAATAACCTAGTTGGAAGAACACAGTTGCATATAATCAGCTGCATCTGCTGCACCATAAGAACCTACCTACTTCACAAAGCAACTCAAATTTCAGATTATTTTGCCTTTGCTTTAGTGCCTGCCTAAAAACCTCGTCGCAGACAGCTCGTGCCACACAGGCTACAAATCAGCTTCCTGCTACATGGCAAACCCCTTGGTCCAAAGCTCACAGCCCCTAATGAGAACAGCAGTGTATTTTCTGTTACAAAATATGTAACATACGCAAGAACTTACAAAGGGATGAAGCTAAGACAGTGTTGAACCTCCTAGAACACCTCAGTAAAGTTTAGGAGATGTAATTCTTGCTTCATTCCCTAGAGAGTGGCAGAGAATCAGGAAATAGAGAAAATAAATCAGAAGATGTTTCTTCAGGGTTAGCCAGCTCAGATACTGAATATATGCTCTTTTTAATTCCAGAAATCCATCTAAGGTAAAGAAGAGACGTTATCTGTCATTTCTTCTTATAAATCTGAAACTCAAGCAGATTAGCTCCAAGCACTAAGTGGGATTTACTAACATGAAAACAACAGAGAAAAGCTGATCCACACCACTTTGAGTCCACGTTTTCCTAAAACTACAAAAAGGGGCAAAGCAGAAAACCAGACATGGTGGGAGGTATGGAGCAGACTGGCAACCTGCTCAGATTTGTAGAAAGCCTGTGTAAAAAGTAAAACTGACACTGGCCAGTTAGCATGCCACAGTGCTTTCAGGATGTTCTTAAGTACTGTCCTGTTCATTGCCCTGCCTGCTGCAGCCAGCCCTCCCTTTCAATCACTAACAGCAGTGTTCCTGCCGTATGTTTCCTGTTCCCCTAATACTGACTAATTCAGGCTTCTACCCTCATTCCTTCAAAACCAGCACTACCATATTAAGCAACTATGCTTTGGAATTCCCTAACACACCACAAAACTGCAGAACTCTGCTCCCCTCCTGCACCCCCTCACCTCCTTGATGAAGATCTCTTCTATACCCAAAGTAAGACAACAAAACAAAATATGGTGGTAAGAGTGGCTGTTTAAAACACACACTGTACAGGAGTAGCTGCAAACAAAGCCAAAATGTTAAAGCTACCATTAATCAGGACCTGGGAAGTTGTGACAGAGCAGCCAGGCTACTGATCAAGGAGCTAAGTAAGTATATTGCAAAAAAACAACTCAAGCGTGTATTTCGTACCTGGAAAAGGTTGAGGGCTTGAACAGCTGCATTATCTAGAACCATGTATTGACTAAGATCAAAAGTAGTCAGCTCAAATTGTCCAAAATTAGACTCATCTGCCAGCAACTCTAAAAACTTGATAATGGCAGACAAAGACGAAACAGCAACCTGAAGTTTAAAAAAGAAAACAAAACACACCATTATTCTAGTTAGAAACACTCCTGAATCTGAGAGTATTTCATAAATGCCCCTAAAAAAAAAATCACCATTGGGGAAGACTTTGAGCCATGTTAATTCCAGCAGTCTATGAGAGTCTCATCCTGTTTGCCTAGACCTCATTTTCATAGGGACGTTCTGTGGCACCCCCGTGTCTTTCTAGGTAAGTGCAAGAAACACGAACTAGACGTTTGCATAAGCTGATAAAATGTGACATGCACACTTTGCCAGCTTTCAAAACCTCTTATCAGGATGTTTCTGGCTCAGAAACACAAAGAAGTTATTGCAGATAAATGAGATATCATGGATCATCTCCGAATACGGTTTCAGGCTTAGTTTTCAGCCAGAACAAGTATCTGCTTGACTCACTGCATGGCATTACACATGCTAGTGCCAGCTCAAAAGAGAGGCAGCAGCATGACTGACTTGTTCAGCTGCAACACACTCCAAACAATTTTAACCTGTTATGAAATCACACATTAAGGGAGAATAATTCTGTGCCTTACACCTGCACTGAGCATCAGCAATAAAGAGCATTTTAAAACGTGTTTACCTCAAGCAAATTACCTCATATGCAGCTAAGAACAAACATGTTCTGATCACATGCAGGCACTAAATTGTATGCTTGAGCCATAAGATGATATAAAACACAAAATTATCACAAACATTGTTTTCAAGTACCAATTTTCCTGTCATACAAAATAATTGAAGTATCGGATTTCAGTCCTTAGGTTAGATTGATTATAAGTAGGAATCACCTCTTGTGCACGGTTTATTTGCTCAAAGTCTAATACTCTAAAGAGGTAAGTAAATGGTTTTCTCATTTTTTTCTAGGACCCTTGTAATCCAGCTTTGACACAGACTCAAGCTGAGCAGAACTGCAGAACCCTTCAGCAAGAACATAGAGATTAGCTCACAACACATACACAAACCACCCTGCTTCTAAAAAACAGGAGCACACTAAACTCTGCTCACCTGCTTTTCCATCTCTGGCAGGGCTGCACTATTCATTTGTTCTTGTTTCTTTGATTTTAACAAGCGATTGAGATCCTGAACAATATCTTTTGTTGTGAAATCAGCCTTCCTCCTGTCTGTAATCAGGATTCCTCCCCTCTGAATGACCTGTTAACCATAAACACGCACAGTTATCAATTATTTTCAATATTCAGGGACAGATGTTCATCTTCATCATAGAAGCAAACCCTGAAGAGGTATTTATTTACTGCTAAGTTGCAGAGAGAAGAATGACTGGAAAGATTTTACCATTAGAACAACTTTCGCCAATTAAAACACAAATGAGTCAAGAGACAAATAATACATTTTTGATACATAAATCAAAACCTTCGAGGCTCCTCGTTTTCCAGAAATCATGGAGCCTAGCTAATAAGCTAGAATGCAGATTTTTAGATAATGTTTTGTCTGACTGTAAGCCACAATGGTTCCCTTACTTGTCGTAGTTTTCCCATCTCTCCTGCAGTCTCTCCTCCTGGTAGCACACACTCCTTCGGTCCTAGTTGAACCAGTAAAGCTTCAAGGTTTGAGAACTGATCATTATCTGGAAACTCACAGACGCTCAGTTTTCTCAGCGTAGTGTCGACATAGCCCACTCCTACCACTCTTTGTCCATCAGTAGTAGACAGCTTGACCCCCACAACACCAATGGCCATTGACATATCATTGTTGGCAAAGAGAACTTCCTCAAATTGGGCAAGATTTCCTGGAGAACCCTATTTGGAAAAGAAATATATTTTTAAAGAGTGCACATACATACATATACTTCCCACACACACACCCCTTTAAAAAGGACAACTGATAAAAGTAAAGACTGAACAGTCCATTAATATAAAGTATATAGGTGTTCTATTTTCTTAGCCATTAAAATTTTATATATCATCTACACAAAGCTCTCCCAGCCTTAGAGAAGTGGAAAATACAGGGATATATAACAGACAGCACAATTTTCCATCATACCACCAACATCGACCCCTGAAAATACCAAAACTCCAAGCTCCGAGGCTCAGGAAAGAGTCATATTTTTTTTTCTTTTATCTCACCATCATAAGGAAAGGTTGGGGGAAAAAAAAAAAAAAATGTACCTTGTATGCTAAATACCAGTCATTTTCTTTGACGGATTTACTCCCTGCTTTGTTCTTGTAAACTTCAACTCTGTAATGACGAACCAGAAGTAGATCTCTCACAAAAGATTCAAAGTTCATTTTACTAAGCACAACACTCTCAAGCTTCTGAGTTCCTACAAAAAAGGGAAAGAAGAAAATTATGATACACCTGAGTTTGTTCATAAAGTTTTTCTTTCCTGCAATCAAAATCCCCAAGAACAGCCTTCAGGAAGGACATATTTGATATCAAAGAAACAGACATGTAAAATCCATGAACCAACACGAAACCACAATATTCAACTAGTTAGTATTAAGAATGAAGAAAGCATACTCCATATCCAAACAAAAACAATGTTCATTTCCAAATTTCACTAAACCTACACATACATATATACAAAGAAAACAGTTCCTCTCACCCTTCCCCTCTCCTTACAATATTCTTGATTTGGCTTTCTAACTAATGTTTCACACATTTTAAGCTAATGGTGGAAGCCTGCTGTGAGTATTCCTTATGAATAACATCTTTTATTTCCTGGATGACAAGACATATGTGCCAAGACATTTCACTTTTACAACAAATATACACTGTAAAAACAACACATTCTCAAAAAAGTTTAACAGTGTACATTAAAATCTAACTTAGGAAGTGCCTTATTGACAAACTTCTTGCTTCTGTTCCTCTAAGAGTGCAGGCAGATGATACAGTTGAACAAATTTAACCCCATACAGCTGCTGAGAGGAGCAGAACCACTTCTAGCTCCTAACCCCCCATGCCACCTCTGTACTAACCTACACACAGAATAATTCCAGTACTAAATAAATTGAGGCTTTGGGTGCATATATTAAGTTTTCTGACAGGTAAGCAAGTGAAATAATATCGGAGTGGTGTCAGATACATGAGAGATCGATGATATATAAAGGAATCAATAGGGATTATCACATCCTTCTTTTCAGCAGCAGGCCTTCACCATGTTTGAGATTCTTCCTCCCTTTACATTAAAGATGTTAAATAGTGGATTTCCACATCTACAAGAACTTATGAGCTTATTTTAAATAGGCTTTTTATCATTTTCTATTCTTTCCTCAAATCTCTAGCAAGGCTTTTTTTGGAAGCAGGTAAAACACTAATTCCACATAATGAGCTTCTTGTTCCCAGTGCAGAACTGTCCAACAAAACACAACTTTTCTTTGTCTCAGATGAAATTATGTACTTCACTAGCAGGGGGCAGCTGAAGCTTATGTGTGCTTTGAAATCATTCTGAAAGTAAAAAACGTAGTTTTATGCCAACTTTTAGTTGGATATGCTAGGTAAGACAGACTTTAAAGGTTTTAAAAACGGAGCTGATAATCACAGGCTTGTATCTAAATGGAATACAAAAATAATTCTGTTGCCTGTGTTTCTAGTCTGGAAGATATACAAAATGCTACACTTAAAACTATCAAGCTGTACAACCTCTCCACGAATTGGGGGGGTTTTGTGGGTCTGGGGAGGAGTTGGGCTTTTGGGTCGGTTTTTTTTTTTTTTTTTTTTACAGGTTAGTTCATCACTTGCAATAGAAAGTGTAAAGCATACAAGAATATGATTATCTTTTTGATGCCATCACGTGCATGCACAAAAAACCCCATTCACAAACAGATTTATTTTGTGAAGTATGAGCCAGTAACTTTGCAACATTGTTCCTCGAGATTCAGGGTAACACTAAAGTCTGCCTCTTCTGACAAGATAATTAATCTTGATGCTCTTACATCTAACATCTGCAAGCTACACTGTCTTATACCAAGAGATAAATAAAGAGCAGCAGGGGGTGGAAGGAAGAGAAAATCTTATGCAATACATAATTGTTATTTATTTCTGCGGGCCATCATTAATCAAGCGTGATGTTTATCTGCCACCTGCACTACAGAACTGCACAAGGCCCATCCTCAGTCACCACAGAAAACATCCTGCCATCATTTTCACAAATGGAAATCTCCCAGCGCACTGGAAAATGTTATTAACTGCTGTTAGCCTATGCAACAGGTTGTGTTCAAGCAACTATCCACGTCTGACAGTCCTGTAGTAGGAGCTTACGTGACAAGAAGTCTATACTCGGTACCGTGCTGCAGATACCTTCCCACGGCTGTACTCCTACATCTGTCACACACATCCTACTCAGAATGGCTACTAATTATCATTTCAAAGCTGCGGAAGGCTGAAGAAGAAAGATTTGCAT
>NW_009925723.1:0-338 GCF_000696875.1 Nestor notabilis | reverse complement strand
AAGTTTTCCATACACCAATGTTTCTTCCAAAGCCGAAATGAATCAGACATTAAAATCCAGAGACCTGTTGACACGTCCCTTCCCACATGCACCAACACAGACAACAGCAGCAGGCACCCGGAGTGCCGCAGGCTCCGAAAGTCACGCAGAGACCCAGGTCGGGATGAGAACCGCAGCACCTCACGCTCTCTCGCCCTGACAAAGTGCCCATCATTTGGAAAACGACGTGGCGGAAGAGTTAAGCCCCAGGTAATCATGAAATACAACGACCGAACGTGAAAACACGCAGCGCCGCGGCCCGAGCGACATCCCGCAGGCCTTGCCCTTGAGAACCCGAC
>NW_009925722.1:3922-8461 GCF_000696875.1 Nestor notabilis | reverse complement strand
TGGAGGAGCTTTAAGGTCCCTTCAACCTAAAGCGTTCCATGATTTATGTGAAGACATGAGGGGAAAAAAATAAGTTTTTTTAGTCAAACACATGATTTCTTTGCAACTGTGGTTATCTTTAGGGATTACAGAACTCTCAGGGCCTGATCCTATAATCCTCATGAGTGTGTTGTATTAAGTCATGCCAATAGTCCTGTTGTTCTCATTCTAACTTGTTACTGCTCGTAGGTGTATCCAGTCTCCTGTGAAACATGACAGGCAAACCTTCTGAAGAAGCCAAGATGAAATACCTCTGCTCCTGCCTGAGCAGCGAGGAATGGGAAGCAGTGTGTGTGGTACGTGCAGTGGGAGTTACGTATCTGTGTACAGCACTTGTACCTAGCTGGAGTTGTTCTTATTTTATAAGAAAAAGAAAAGACTGCCTGGAATTTAATAGAATTTAATAGAATTTCAGCTGCAGCTGAGTCCAATCCAGTGCTAGGCTACGGAATGTGATGCTCTTGAGTTATTAGGCTGACTTAAAATGTTTAAGGGACATTTGGGATGAGCTAAAGCATCACCTCAAAGAGCAAGAGGAATGAGACCAGAGTGAGTAGTGCACTATTTGTTAATGGAGACACTCTGCCTGTGGTAGAAAAACAACAAGGAGTTTAAAGCCTCCTCCTCACAGGACGTATTTGGACCTTGCAACTCCCCAAATTCACCTGCAGATTTGCTAGAATGAAAAAGCCTGAAGATGCTGAGGAGCGTGTGAGAAGATGCATGTTCCCACATCCTATGGAAGCAAGCAGAAGAGGCTGGTGGTTAATGATCTGTGTCGAGGTGGCAGTGCCTGAACATGAGCTAGGAGCCCCGTTCCCTGTGCTGCCATCTCACCTCCTGGCCATTCAAATGGGGATGCAAACTGGGGGTTCACTTCCTGCTGCAACACTTCAAAACCCAGCCCACCCTGAGGAGCTTAGAGCGAAAACCAGCCCATCTTCTGCAGTAATCTGTATGCTGAGATGTTCAGAGCCCTTGGCCATGGTCGGGACTGAAGAAGCTCCAGCCCTGGCATTTGCTGGAGCTGAACCTGCTCTGTTTGGCCTATGGAAAACCAGCGAGGGAACTGCCACCGTCACCACTAGATGTCAGTGCCTGAAACCGCTTCTTCACCCTCAGCAAGGCACCGAAACGGGGGAGGAGAGGGAGCAAAACCGGTGTGGAGTAAAACTGCTGTGGCTTCTGCTTGGGAGGATCTCTGCTGCTTACAGCAGACTTGCAGCCTCTTCACGCTGTCACTGTTTCCCTGCAGGACATGAGCAATTCCCTCGTGTTACACCACAAGAAAGTTTATAGCATGAGCTTTGATGACTTGAAATTTCATGTGAAATCACACCAAAGGCATTGGTAGGGTTGTTTTTAAGGCCTTGGCTGTTGAATGCAGGTAGGTGCCAGATTGCCACTGATGGCAGCAGAGTACTCTTGACAGTGAAGATCTCACTGAATCTGTTGGAATCTCTCCAGTTCCCTTAGGAATTCCTTGGGCTTCAATCCATTCACTGCCTTATTGATAGACTAAAACAAGGTTCTCTCTTGGTGAACCTTAGAAGACCTAGGCAATGAAAGGGAATTCTCACCAAAACCAAGCTCCACAAACAGGTACAAGCATCAACAGGTTCAACTTAGGTTTAAAACTCTAATCTCCTTGGTTCTCACTTGCTCTGAACACATGGGGCCTTACTACAGCCATCAATTCCATTATAAGGCTTGTAGAAAGGAGGTTTGCTTATGCAGGAATTGTTGGGAAGCCCAGTAAATGCTTGTAAAGTACTTCACTTGCTGAGTGCTTTAAAAGAGTTACAGCATTCACTTGGGTTGCTCGGTGTGTTATTTGCTGTGCTGCATTCCTTCAGGGCTGATTTACCTCCTGAAGTGTCTTATAAAGCAAGTGAGAGGAACTCTACAAGGAAAATAGACCAGAAAAGTATCTGAAGTGCTGTACTTGAATACATCTTCCTTGCTTCTAGGTATCATCTCAATCCAGCTCTGGGGGCTGGAGCTCCAGAAAGACTTCGTGATGAGAAGGTGCTGCAGATACCCAGAGCACTGTTATCCCAAGGTGCAGATCCAGGATGGTGGCAGCTGCTTTTACTTCCATGTCTTCAGAAGGTGAGTAGAGGTGGCTTCCCTCTGGTTTGGGCTCTAGCTTAATGTTTTTCAGTGTTTGGGCTTTAGGTAGGTCTAGGTGATAGAGCAGCAGCAGAGAACCTCTTGAGCCAAGCATGGAAGCCTGAAGAATTCCTGATCCAAGCTGCTGTGTCTTAAAGACTTGTTTGGGAGTGGGTCAGCCTCTCACAGGACACTTTGACTGTAGGGTAACTGCTGGCTGCTGTTGGCTGAGTGTGGTTTTGGACAGGGCCTGATGTCCACTGGCCTGGCTCTGAGCAGGGTTTGGAGCCTCTCGCTAGCTGAGAAGCTTGAACTTGGTTCTTGACAGAGGGTGCTCTGTGATGTGCAGGTCTGTGTGTCCAAATGTGTGCAGAATTTAACCTGCTTGGAAATCTCTGGACTTGGGAGTCTCTACTTCTGTTTGCAGCTGAAGAGGCCACTTCCCCAGTGGGTCTTGGGACCCTTGAGAAGCAAACCCAACAGCACCAAAGGTGTTTAATTCAGCCACTCGTGGTGCTGAAGCCATCCAGCCTCTGGGCTTTATTTGCAGCTTGGCAAAGCAGTTTTCACTTGTGCATTGGAAAAAAGCTTTCATCAGCTGGTGCCCAGCAGCAGGACTCCACTTTGGAGAGGTTTGGTTTGCAGACAGCTCAGCAAGCAGCTGGATGTGCATGTGTGTTCACTCTCATAAAGCTGGTTTAGAGCTGAATGGATACTGACTTGGATAAATCAGCACCAGCCCCCCCTGGCTGGAGAATCCTGGCCATGTAGCACGCACTGAGCTGAAGGGCTTGGGGAACACAACTGGCTGCAGGTGCATTGGGTGCTGTAGTGAACCTGAAGGCAATCCAAGCACCACCCCCTGGGGCTCTGGCATGCAGACATCCCAGCAGAGCTGTGTTTGCTGGCAGCAGGAGCAAGGTCAGTCCTGTTTGGCCTAAATCTTTCTCTTCTTTTTAATTGTAATGGAAAAAAGAGCTAAGTTGAGTTCTGCTGAAAGCAGAAGTTTCTCACTTAGTTACAGCTGAATACAGCCACTCTTCCTGGTTCCCTGTCTTCCCTGGGCCTCAGAGGATAATCTAATTACTAACTAGTTGGAATAAAACCCTATTTTGCCCTGGCAGGACTAAACCCTATTAACATGCTAGATATTTTTATGCCATCCTCATCCTGTTCCTGCCAAAATGGGTTATTTTCTTGGCTTCTCTTGTCTGCTTTTGCATTTGGGATCTGCTCCTTTAATACATTCCTTCCAGTCTAGGCAGTGCTCTCCAACTGCCTGGCACTGATGTTAATGCCTTGCTTTCTAATCAATCAAGTCTGCTGCATGCTTCCTTAAAGGAAAACTCTGTTCCTGTTGTTCAGCCCCATGACACAGACTTTCACAGGTGTAAGAAACATTTGTCACCAAAGATGACACCGATGTGGGAAGTGAAGGTGAAACTTCATCCTATTGGGCATCTCTGAGCCCATCCTGTGGCCAGTCCTGTTCCACAGGGCTCACTGTGAGCCACACACTTTGTAGCTCAGTTTCCAGCTGACATCAGTATCTTGATGAAGAAGAGGTTATATGTGTGTATTAGGGACAGAACTTGCCTTTGCTCACTCCACTAGTGAAAGAGTTGTCCCTACTCACCATAGTCTGTGCCTCACGTAGTTGCTTGCAGCAGTAGAGCTAGAGGGATGATTTAGGATATGCCTGCTGTTTAGATCCCAAGTGGAAATAGGCAGAGAACCCCAATGTCAGCCCAAATTAAAGGTGGAATATACTTGGAGGCTCAGCCAAAGATCAAGAAAATCAGCAGCCTTGACATAAGGAGGAAGAGAGTTGTAGTAAGACAAGGTAGAAGTGAAAACAAGAGCCAATAGACTACTACCAGTTTGATACCTTGAGCAGTACCATGGCTTGGAGGATCTGATTTACTCCAACATCAGATAGGCATCAATTTGGCTTCTGCTCTGTTCAGGCAGGTTTATCTTTCCCTTAGTTTCCTCGGATGCTGCTTAGCTCTGGGCCATGACCGAAGGAGCCAAAGAAACCCCAAACAGTGCAAGTCAGTGACAGTGCAGTGACAGCTGAGCAGAGGTTGGGGTGAGCAATGTTCCTGCTTTTGGGGGGCTCCTGTCCTGTTTGGAGTGTGCTGCTGCAGAATGGCTGCTCGTGGGCTGAGGTTTGTGCCAGCTGGAAGTGCTGATTCCCTTTGAAACTCCCGAGTTTGCAATAATTCATAGCAAAAAGCAAAGGAGCTTCTTCCCATCCGAACCTCTGGCTTGCTGAGCTCCGAGCTGAGCCAGGGGGGTTCTCTTCCGTGTCTGCATTTGCTTCTAATCACATTGTGCCTGTTATTGCCACCCACTTTTACTTACCCGTGTTTCCAAATGCAGGAG
>NW_009925722.1:3198-3891 GCF_000696875.1 Nestor notabilis | reverse complement strand
GTTCAGCAGCACTTCTTGGGGAACTGGTCTTGTCTCCATGAGGGAATAATACTCTCGTGCCAAATACAGCCCTTCCTGTAAACTTTTGTTGTGCCTAGATCCCATTTCTAACACTTTAATTTGGCTTCAGGGAGTAGAAAGGCAGCACTGAGCTGCCAGAGCCGGCCAGGCTGAACTGCAGCTCTGATTGCTGACACTCCTCTGTGCAAACTGCCTGTCCTAAAACCCTAGAGCTGCCTTTAACAGCCGTCCTCCTGTGGAAGCTCCCATCCCTTCCTGGAGAGCATTTCACATCTCATGCAGCCTGTGTTACTCGAGGAAGCTGTACTGGATGTCTGATTTTGGTTAACTCCTGAAGCCGTGTGCCTGGGCATGGGAGGAATAACAAGATCAGCTCTTGGGATAAGTGGGATCTACCAGCATAATCGCAAGTCCTGGTGTCCCTTTAGTTGTGTCCTGCTGCAGACAACTTTGTGTGTCACTTTGAGCAGTCAAATGCCAGCTCCAGCCTTGCACTTACAGTGATATACCCAAACTTGTGCAAGCGTAGGACGAAAGGATCCCAAAGAAGATGATAAACTTCATCCCTGATGTGTCTTGTTTTCCAGCAGGAAAAGCTGCAGGGCCACAGCCAACAACTGCTGGGCTGACTTGCTCTTCTTCTATTCCATCCCATGCTCTGTTGACAGTGCT
>NW_009925722.1:0-3167 GCF_000696875.1 Nestor notabilis | reverse complement strand
AAGTGCCCTCTTTCCTGCTGGTGTATTCATGATTCATACTATGAGGAGAGGCTTCTGCCTTTGTGGAGAGGACGTATTTCCTAATGTCTCCTTGCTCTTAGCAGGGCTTTTGCTCTGTTCCCAAAACTCCCACTGTTTTCACTGCAAGCATGAGCAGACTGTGAAATAGCTTGGCTGCTCTGGTGAATAATCTGTTGGTCTCTTTTAATAAACTGCAGTTTTATTTATCTTACTGCTCTTTGGAGCTTTTCTGTCTCAAAACATTTGAGTGCAGAAACTGCCCAGTAGTGATACGCAGCCGTCTCTCTTGGGGATAGAGTGGGAGGCAGACAGGCATTTTACTCCACAGTTCAGAGTGAGTGGAATTTTGTTCAAGGACAATGAGGGAAAGCTTAGCTTGTGTGCTGAATGACCCTTTGATCTTCCACGTTCATGCTCAGCTGATCAGGACTTTAAATCTAAGCTCTGTCTCCCTCCTACCCATAGCAAACAGCCAGAAATATAATCTCATTTAGGACTTGAGCACTGGACCAGAATGACAGGGCTGCAGTGGCCACTGGTCAGCCTCACATGTGTTCTTTTTGCCTGTCACTTCCTCAAGTGACATTGACATAGAGCTGAAGAAGGGGGGGTAGCAGTTCTGCAAGGCACAGTAGGGTCTACTCAGAGGGGTCCAACAGGAAGGGAAAGCCAGCTACACAAACACAGTGTCCTGTAAACACTCAGGGACAGGGCAGTGTTGTAGCATCAGAAGGTGACTTTCAGGAATGTGCCAAATAGGTCAGTCCAGAACCATGGGGTGGATTTGATCGCTGGGATCGCTGGGAAGCTTTGTGGTGGTTGCTAGTTGATGGCTGTGCTTTCTGAGGCTCAGAACAGTTCCCTGGTGTGTGGTGGCTCAGCTCTCCTCCTGTGCCAGGAGAAGCTGCTGGGGCAGAAGCAAGGGAAACGAGCAGGCAGAGGGTGAGGAGCATTTGGATCCTTCATCTCCAGCCCTTGAGCAGTTGTCAAAGACTCTGTTACTTCTGCTGCGATGCAGCACATCACTGGGAGCCTGAACTCCAGGGAGATGAGTGCAGTGCGGAGGGCAAAGTGGGGCCTGCAGGACTTCAGTTGTCTGTCACTTACTCTGTGGTGTGTGTCTTCGTGGGGAAGGTTACAGAAAGGCTGTTCCTGTTGCAGATAAACTTGGCTGGCTGATAATGTGCAACTCAGCTGAGCTGGAATGGCTGTAGCCCATTTGATAGGTGCCAGTTGGTGCTTTCCTGCTTCTTCCTACATACTAAAGCAAGATGTGGGGGGTTTAAACCTTGAGGAGAAGCATTTGGTGAAAGCAAAACTTGGGTTTGAGGCCCTTTTCCAGTATTCCTTTGCTGTGTTCGTAGCATGAGGCGTGATGAGAACAGAGGCACAGCTCTGCGACCTCCTTTATGCTAACCCAGAACAGCACAGAGGAGGAGGTTTAGGTTGTTCCAGCTGCAGCTATCGGGTTCCAGTCGCAGAGCCTTCAAAAGGCAGAGCAACTGAAAGGTGAATTAGAATTTCTAGGTTGGAAGGACTGATTCTGAAGGGGTTCCTCAAATAATTACTGTGGACCTCAGGAAGGAAATACTTTCAGGAAGAGTGGTGTAGCTATGGAGAAATGTCTGTATCCAGGTGGCAGGAAGGTTTCGGGGATCATCTGGGTATGGGTTTACCTTGTTGCTGCAGCAGGAGCTGGGATGGGAAGACCTGTGAGGAGAGGAGACACTTGAGGACCCTTTGATTGAGGAAGTTTAGGTTGGAAGGTTAAATGACCAGAGCAATACTTGACTTGGGGAATGCTATTAACTCTCAGAGAGGCCTCCTAACACCCCTGCTGTTCCGGAATGTTCCCGTAGCTTAGCACAGTCCTGAGCAGGGATCATTGTGCCTCCTTGTGTGACTGGCTTTCCACCTTATCTGAGATCTCATAGCACTCCTTGCTGGAAGAGATAAGGATGATTAGTCCCATGGGTGGCATCTTATTTGTTTACTGAGCTCTCATAACCAAAGCTGTGGTTTCTGTGGTCTCCTCTTTGCTCTGGCAGGAGGTACAGGAGGTACCTTCAGTCTTTCCCTTCAGTAACTGCAGCGTTGCACCATGCACCGCCTCTTCCCCTGGGGTGTTTCTAGAAGCAGGGAGGTAGCACGGCCTCTTCCCCCTGTTCCCTCCTGACATGCAAACAGAAGCAGCCTCGTGAGCAGAGGTGCAGGAAGAAGATGGGGAGCGCTGCTCTGCAGTGATAGCCCAGCCGCCTGCTGCTGCCACCACCTCTCCTCTCCAGACAGCTTGGCATGAAGCCCGGGCTGCTTTGCCACCTCATGCACTCCCCCCTCTTCTTATCGAGCCATGTCACAGCTTCCCAGGCTCCTGGGATAGAGAGATCAGCCTCAGCCTTTGCACTTGGGCAGGTGCTTCCTTCAACCCATGTAACTGTGTCCATCTGGATGCAGAATATGGGCCTGGACCCACAGCAGAGACTCTGCTTGTAAGTGAAGTGGGAATATGGGGGTGAAACCTGATGACCTTTGAGGAGTTGGTCAGCCTGGAGAAGGCTCCAGGGAGACCTTAGAGCAGCTTCAGTGCCTAAAGGGACTACAGGAAACCTGGAGAGGGGCTTTGGACAAGGGATGTAGGGACAGGCCAACGGGAATGGCTTGAACCTGCCAGAGAGGAGATTGAGATGAGCTCTGAGGCAGAAGCTCTTCCCTGGGAGGGTGCTGAGGCGGTGGCAGAGTGTGCCCAGAGAAGCTGTGGCTGCCCCATCCCTGGCAGTGTTCAAGGCCAGGTTGGACACAGGGGCTTGGAGCAACCTGCTCTAGTGGAAGGTGTCCCTTCACCCCAAACCAGGCTGGGATTATATGACCCTATGAACGGGCTGGGAGGAGTCATGTCCTTGATATGAGATACAGAAGGGACCTCCAGGATCAATCCTGCCCTGTCCAGCTCCACCAGCCCCCTGTGCCTTCATCTGCCCCGGCTCCTGCTGGGTACCGGCGCCAACAACACACCTTCAGCACCCCGGTTTCTGTTCTTTTCCCAGTTCCTACGTTTCTTCGCGCTCAGCTGGGGGGGTGCAGCGGGATAACGTTGGATTTGGGATGTCTGCAGGGACACGCCGCTGGACGCTCCCTCAGCGCTAGAA
>NW_009925721.1:0-7281 GCF_000696875.1 Nestor notabilis | reverse complement strand
CCAACCCTAACTATTCTATGATTCTAAAGTAAGTTAGTTTTATGTCATATTTTCCATGAGCATCCTAGTAACACCCAAGCAAATCATTGCAGAACCACTTTACCCTGGTTTTGTGTAGAAGCATGGTATGGTGCATTTGTCTGTTTATGTATCTGTCAATCCTCCTCTCTGCCCTTCAGATGCTTTCTCACCATACTCTGAGGACTAGGTATCTCAAACACAGCTGGTCTGATTTTCATGAAAAGGAGTGAGTAGGCAGAGTTCTTACTAACATTCCCACTGAAGAAGAGGTTAAGATGTTAAAACTTTAACAGACATTTGAGAATGCCCACAGGTGAAAGATGCTGGAATTTAATCTGAGCTCCTCCAGACACTCACTAAAGGGTTTTGGAGCTTTTCACTGCTCATAAATCCTGTGTAGTCAAGAAAGACGCCAACTTGTCAGCACTGTTGCCATGCTCTCCCCTAAGGTTAGCTTCATGACAACTAAATGTCAAGCGGTCGGGAGCTGGGTTTGGCTTGCGGTTTCTCAGTGCCAGAGGCTGTGTTTCAGGGCTGTTCTCCCCTCACCAAGTTCCCGGGGAGAGCAAGGCTGACAGCATGAAGCCGTGGGACTGCAGGCACAGAAACAAGAAGCAGCAACTAAGAGAAAAGAAAAAATAAAGTGGGAATTTTCCACTTGAGCAGCTTTTCACCCAAAATTCAGCCAGATGCATTTGCTGCTATGTTCCCCACACACACTCTCTTTTTGACAGCTAATGCCCGTAATGATGGAAACTAGGTAACACTAGGGGTCAAGGCTGAGGCTGGGGCACACAGGCAGAATCCACTTCAGCCTGTGGAGCAATGCTGATTTACATTAGTGGAAAATTCGGCTGTCTCAGGACTTAACTTTAAAAACTTAAACGACAATGCCTTCGCTATGAAGTTTATATCTCCATTTCAAAACAAAAACTGAAACAAGTGAACACCCCCCTTTTCTATGTATTTACTTCCAAGAATCTGGAAAGTTCAGGGACTAATCCAGCTATTTTTAGCTAGTCTGAAATGTGGAACTCCTTGCCATAAGATGGTGTTCGTACCAAAAAAGAAAAAAAATATTAGACAGTGATTTCTGTAACAAAAAAAAAACCAAAACCAAACCAAAAATCAAACCAAACCAAAAAATCCCTGAGGGCTTTAAACACAAAGACCTTCCTTAAGAACTCATGAAGGAGATTCCTAGAGGATAGAAAAATATTTTGGGAAGTATCATTCACTTGTTTGCCATGTTCTTACAGTATTCCTTAGGCATCTGCTAGGAACTGCTGCTAACAGATGGACCTTTGGTCTGACCCAGTACAACCGTTATATTTTCACCCTGTCTGTGGTCCCTAGTTTTGTCCCTGGTAACACTGGGAAGGAAGAATGATTTTTTTTTCTTTTTATGCCATGTAAACAGAAGAATTGGTAAATTGAGTTTGCTTTTTGTTTCACTCCAGCAGTGATGACAACAATTAGTATCTGGTTAGCTCTCTAGAATAAGGCAAGAGGGGAGGGAAAGGAAGGACAATGGAGCCTCTCTAAAGTACTCCTACTCACATGCCTGAGGGAAGGCTCAAAGATTTATGCGCAGCTCAGGCTTAAACTCATTCATCTAAGCAGCAGGGCAAACTTGCCTTTATGAAGAAGGAAACACAAGGCTCGGGCTTGGATGTAAAAAGGAAATCCTGAAGCTTTGCAGGGTCAACGTGGGCAAAAACGGAAAATTTTCAAGAGAACATAAACCCTCTTGCTATTCTAGGAGACATGCAGGTTAAGAACCCACTTCCTCAAAGGATGCCAAAACACATGCCAACAGCAGACTGGCCAACAGGTCAAAAAGCTGATCTCATTATTGAGGCTTAGCTGGGTTAAAAGAAAAGCATTAACTACAGTCCCCATTTCAGCTTGAATGTGTCACAGAGTCCATCTAGAGCTTAGTCAAGAACATTTCAAAGGATGAGAATGAAAAAGAGAAAAAAGTTACTGTGACAACAGATCTGACTTTCTATACCTTTGATTCCGCTGCTGAAATCCTTTTATGGACAAGGTGATTGTACTGGGTTTGGCTGGGGCACAGGTAATTTTTTTCATAGCAGCCCACATAGTGCTGTGTTTTAGACTGATGACCAAAGCAGTATTAATAACATGTCTATGCTTTAGCTGCTGATGCATAGTTTTTCCACAGCACAAGGCCTCCGCTTCTCACTCTTGCTCACACTTGCCCCCCACAGCAAGAGGTTGGGAGGGGACACAGCTGGCACAGCTGACCCAAACTGACCAAGGTGATTTTCTGTGCTTTATAACATCATGCTCAGCAATAACACTGGGGGGATATAGAAAGGAGAGGGTGTTGGGGGTCAAAAGAAACTGGTGCTTGAGGAATGGCTGGGCATTCATCTGCTGACGGTGACTGTTTTTGCATCACTTCTTTGTCTGGGCTTTTCTTCCCCTATTCACATATCTCAGCCACTGAGAGCTACTTTTGGGTTTGGTTTTCTTTTTTTCCCCTTCCTGTTTTTGCCATTCCAGTTTGCTCCCCCATCCCACCAGGTGGGAGCAAGTGACTAGGTGGGGACTTACCTACCAGCCAGTGTCAACACACCACAGTAATGTGGAACAACTTGTAAAGCAATAGCTCAGTTTCACTTTGGCTCTAAAAATAATGCTATTTCTACTACACAACATTTTTGTATCTGATACTTTCTGCAATATATGATGTGAAAAAGTAACATTAAACTAATTTCTAGGCTCAGCACTTGTCCTTTACAGCAGTACCCTTTACGTACACACTTCAGAGCACACACTCTCTACAAAGCAAAAGGTGTTGCCCCACTACATAAATCTTGTTCATATGTACGAAAAATAACCAATCCATAATGGAGAGCTGTCAAAAGAAAAGCAAATTCCTCTTAGATTAGCATCACTGTACAGGAAAAGCTAGTCTAAAATTATGTACCAAGAGTTTTAAGGCCATTACAGAAACATGGAACCACCTCAAATTCTGGTGGGTATACGAGTATCTTTCATACAGTTAGTGGGATTGTATCACTTCCCAGGACTTTTGGCTAAGCAAGCTCAGCTTCCTCCAGATTCAGCTTTTTCACATGAGGAATCTCAGATAAGAAAGCAAGTTTCAGCCATGTGCCTGCACACCCAATACAGAACATGTATGCCTTTGCTGATATGTACAGCTCAGTTAGTTAGAAAACAAAGATTCATAGACTGAAACATCCTCTCTACCCTTATTCTTAGATTCCCTATAAATGTATAGACCTTTTCCAAAGATACCCACACCCAAGATTTGGGATGCCACCGAGAGGCACAAGCTGAGATGACTGCATGACATGACTATCCTCACTATATGCTAACACCACCTCTGCATGTCCCAGAGCTACAGCAGTTTCTTTTCAGAAGGACACTAAAAAGCAGATGGCAAAGCCCATAGAACAAAAACAATGCCCACTGCTTCACAGACACAAGGCAGGAGGCCTTTGAACGCATAGCTTGCACAGTCACCCAGCACTGTTCATGAGGTCACTTGCCTGTGGGGTGATGCCACACCAGAAGTTAGAGTAGAGGGAGCGAGATTCAAGCATTGGTGCCACCAATGTCTTGTTTTCTGCTATCATCAGGTTCAGGGTTTGAGGGTTGGTCAGTAAATTATCTGCATCAATAAACTAAAGAAGGAAGAGGGGAAAAGAAAAGGAAATCTGTTATTAGATTAAATGATATGCTTCCTCTGATAGCTTCTTGGTAACAACACAGCCAGAGGCAAGAGGTTGGCAAAAAAATCCAAAAAACCAAAAGCACTTGAGCTGGTAGTTTTGATACTACAGGGCACTGTTATAGGTAAGCCCATGGGTGGCTGCCCCTACCACAAAGCTATGAGATGAGAAAAGGTGGAGCTTCCCTCTGACTCCCCTCAATGTTATTCCAGTACGGGGGCAAGGGAGCTGCAAGGGTAAAAAAACATTGCTGAAAATCCAGGACAAGCTTATTCTGTGAAGAGGATCAAGAAAACTCTTAAAAATAGGCCTCACGCCCTTGCCTTATTCAGGTGGCAACACCACCATTAACCACTGCTGTAGTGACCAAAGGCATGCATCTTCCCACAACTTTTCTGCAGAACTATTTCCCTTGCATTTCATCAATAACAAGTAGTTTCAATCTGGGGCACCCTTGCGGGTACCTACTTATGACCAGGACTATATTCAAACCTGACACCCGTGAAGAAAGCCGCCTGGGCTTACCCAGGGACTTACCTCCCTAGCTGCAAAGTCCCTTGCTCATCAGACCAAGAAATAACACAGAGCATCTCGCTGCAGAGAGCTTTATCATTAGATGCAGAGGAAACTTCTTCACAGCCCCAAGTATCAAAGTGACTACCTGAAAAGCTTTTGCCTGACGACAGTTAAATCAAACCCTGTATTTACCAGAATATAATCTGACCACTTTTCTCGTGCAGCACGCAGGGCAGCCTGTCGAAGTTTCATCACATGAGTGAATCGGGAGCTTGGCCAATGTTTTGGTCCTATTTCTTCTGGGTAAGACCTAGCAAAGAAAAACAAAAAGTGACTGCAAACCATGTCTGGGCCCTATTACAGGAGTAAAAAAAAAAACCAACCCCAAAAAAACGCCAAAGCAAAAAGCAAACAAAAAAAAACCCACCAAAAAAAAAAAAAAAGTTCCCTTGCTGCCTTCTTTCCAAAATAAAAAGTGTTAAAGTCACCTCAGGCAACCCAGGAGAGGTTTTGAGGGAGAATTATTCCAAGTTGTGTGCTGGCATGTGTACATAGGGCACCAGAGAACAAGCAGTGCTGCAGCATTTCCTGCCGACCAAGCAGCCACAAGCACTATCAAAACCAGGAGTTTCTTCCACAGCAGCAGCCCCTCACCTCACATAAGCAGAGGTTACCCCACCAAAATGAACTGAAGTTGATTCGCCTCATTTAACCCTCTGGCAGAAAGTCATCTGTCCACTGCTAGGCTTTCAATTTAAGAAGGTACATGCAGCTTCCTTAAGTCCAGTAGAATCAACACACTAAGAATGTGAAGATGAAGGCAGTTCGGATTCCCTCAGGGCCTGGGCATTATCAGTACTGTTAATAGATCCCAATAACAGCTCTTAAAATCTACAAACACCCAATACAACAAAACCAATCATGTGAATGAAATTATGAACTTGTCTGTTTTCAGAAACTGGTCCAAAAGCAAACACTCTGTAACAAAAATGGATGGAAACTTAGAGACAGATCCCTATGTGTAGTAACAGTTTAGGACTTTGAAACAGTGCCAGCATAAGCCAGTGAAGGAACTAAGAATTTAAAAAATTTTACAGTAATTAAAAAAGCTAAGTTTGACAGGATTAAGAAAACTCAGTTCCAATGAAAGGATTAAAAAAAGTCAATAAAACAAGCATTCCCTGGAGGTTTGTACCACAAATGCCCCACCACTGCACTGAGGACCTTGAAAAAAAACCAACAAAACCCAAAAAAGCCTGAAGAAAGGGAAAACCAATGCTTTCTTCTCCGAAGTTCTGCATGAGTTGCTTCACTGAAGCCAAAAGCCTTTCCACGGGCTCCATAAGAACATGACTTTAATGTGGCAGACCCCACCAAAAACAAAAACCAAACAAACAAAAAAGAAAAAAAAGAAAAAAAAAACCAAAACAAAACAAAAACATAAAAACAAAACAAAAAACACCCCCCCCCCCAAAAAAAAACCACAAAACAAAAAAAACACAAACAAACAAAGATCACACCAACACACACAAAAAAAAAACAAACCACAAAACAAACGAAAAAAAAAAACCCACCACATTTTAATGCTTGGACATTTAGTACATCTCCTAGTTTGAAAACAGAAAACCTAGAAAATCTGACATATACACTAAACAGCCTTAGTCAGCCCATCACTGCAGTACTCACTGGGGCTCTTCCATTGGCCTCCACTCCACATCATGGTAGAGGTTCTGCACGTTCTTTAGCCACTCTCTAAGGATAGCTGTGGTATTATCAACATTGTGGTCAGTGGCCACCCTGGGAAAACAAGAGCACAAAGGAAGCCTGTTAACACAAGATTTAGGTCCTTTGACCTTTCCCAGCTGGTAAACAAGTCAGAGGCAGAACCCATTTCTTACAAGCACATCCAGCTCCTGGCAGAAGCCAGGGCAGGTCCACAGTTGTGCGAGTCCTCTGTGCTAAAGGCACACAGCAGAGCCCCACTTCTTCACAGAGACAGAGCACCCGCTTAACACAGGCTTTCCTGCACATTACTCCCCTCTTGCTCATCTCCAGCCTCACAGGAATCACAGAAGCTTTATTGTAAAGCAGATACAGGACTGAACTCTTTGTTCAGTTCCTCCACTGGAAAAGACAAGACTAGCCAACTCGAGATGCATGGCCCAAGGTAAGATAACCACAAAGGTCCTATCTCTAGAAGCACCAGGATTTTGCTCTGCTTGCTGTTTCATCCTGCAAGCCCACCATTTAGGCTGCACAGCCTGGCTGAGAGCCCATGTTCACTGTTGCCTCACCCTATGACCTGGGAATCACTCATGCCAGGATGGGGGACTCCGCTGAGACACTGAGAGGAGCCCCTGCTAACACACTGCTAGCAGAGGGAAGGAGCACATCACTTGATGCTCTACAGATAATTAGAGCTAAGGATAATTAGAGCTAAGGCCTTGAAAGCCACTTGCCTCCAGTTTGCAACCCACAATTAGCACAACCCCTCACAACTGTCCTGTGTATAGCCAAGCTGAGCACAGAGGTGCTGGGGAAAGGCAGGTATGCTCAACATACACCAGGATCAGCATCCCCCCCCCCCCCCCCCCGCTACAGCCAGCAAGCAGCAAGGCTGAGGCTTGGAGAGGCATCTGCTTTCTTACCATTTCCTGACACAGAGGTTATGAAAAGCTACAAGTTTGTGAAGACACACAGAGCTTTGCAGGTGTTAAAAACACTGCAGTAGCACTCAGTCTCAAACAATGGGGTGAGAGAAACCTGCCTGCTTCCTCTCTGGCCTCTGCCATGCTCCCTGAAAGCAGCATCTGAAGAATGTTTTTCCCTTGGAGTTGAGTAGTATAGCTGCACAAACTGGAACAGGAGGACGGATCCATATTTCTCATGTGGAAATGCTCCCAAAAGAGCCACAATCTCTGCCTGCGGTCCTCAAGCCTTCGGGTTAGAGGGTGAACAGGCCAAATTGCATCCCAGCTGCTCCTTTCCAGCCTGGCCTTAAACACCGCCAGGGTTG
>NW_009925720.1:520-3176 GCF_000696875.1 Nestor notabilis | reverse complement strand
ATATCCCTGCTCAACCCCTGGCAAAAGGGCTGGCCCTGTCCTACTTCACATCAGGCAGCTGAAACTCCATGAACCGGTGTCTTTCCTAGTAAAAGAAGTGTGATTTTGGGCTGCTCTGCAGGGCTGGCTCTGAGGGTTCACCTCCACGAGCTTGCTGAGCCAACTGGAGAAGGCTCGAGCGACTGGCGGCACCTTCATACCCAAAGCATCCCAGGGAAGGACCGAGGACAGGTCCATGGCTGCAGAATGCTTGCAAACACCGATGGTGCCTGGAACAGCTCAGCCCAGGCTGCTGCAGGGCAAAGGAGAACAGATCCACCCTGGTTCTGGGACCAGTGCTGTACCTGGCCAGCAAAGTGGTGTCCATCTGCTGCAGCAGACCCTGGGGAGCTTCTCCTTCCCTTAGCACCTTCCTATGACACCTTTAACCATGTGGGTGCCAGGAGGATGGTGCCAGATCTTTCCCAGTGGTGCCCAGTGACAGGACAAGGAGCAATGGCCGGAAACTGAAACACAAGTTTCACCTCAACATGAGGAAGAACTTTCCACTGAGGGTGTCAGAGCCCCGGCACAGTCTGCCCAGGGATGTTGGGGGGTCTCCTCTCTGGAGACATTCCAAACCTGCCTGGACACGTTCCGGTGTGACCTGCTCTGGGTGGCCCTGCCTTGGACTGGATGATCTTCCAGCCCTAATGATGCTGGGATTCTGTATGTGGGGCTAGACAGCCTTTAGGCAAGTGGTTTAAACTCCCTCAGGCCAAGCACTAGCCAACATCTCCCACCAGAAACCGCAGCAGCAGGGCAGCAGGAGCACCTTTGCCCCATCTGACTGTGTACCTGCCAAAAGAAGAAACCCTGTGCTGTTACTTAAAGCCCCAAACACACTGAAGTCCACCCTGCAGCTATCTAAAGGTATAAACCTGAAGGAAACATTTAAGACCAGGTCCTCTTGCAAGAAGGGGTTTAAATATTTGAACCAAGCTTAGAGATACCTCTTCAGGGACAGACACCAAACTGGTTTCTCTATACCTACTATCCTAAATCCTTATGCAAACACAGCCATTAGAACACTGAGCATCACAAGCTGCTCTGATAGTTCCCACTGGCCTCACCCCACCCAGACCCGTCTGTGCCATTTTGGGGCCAGTGGGACCAGTTTGCTGCTGCCATGCAAGCAGGAATTTTGGCTCCTCCCCCCTTCAGAGGGCTCAGCTATGACCCTTATTTCAGATTTCAAAGCTCTCCTTCCCTCTTGAGGACATGAAAGCTCAAAGGGGAGAAAGAAAACCCAAGTCCTCAAGCTGTAGCTTTCCACTGCAAATCTTCTTCAGTTGCTTCCGACTGCTCTGGGTTTCCACCATCCCCTATCCAAAACAAACTGTGCTTCCGGGTGATGGCTGGACCAAGCAGATGTCAGTTGAAGCATGTTTTACACACAGCAGCTCCTCTCTCATGGCCACGGTGGTTCAGACAGACTTGGATTACATTGGCACTGCAGCACCCACGTTCAGATGCCCCAGTGCAAACACATGCACGTCGCACACCAAGGGACTGGCTCCAATGGCAGAACATCCATCAGGTTTATCACAAGCACATCTCTGCCACGCTGCCTTCCTCATACTTCCTCGCTGTTATGAGAGTTTGATGCTCCTCTGCAGTCTGTAAGCAGGAGGATAAAGCTGTCAGCTGCTGGCAGAGCTGGTGGAGGAAGAGGAGGGCAACACAAACCTGTGGCACCACATCCAGCAGAGCCCTGGTTGAGAGCCTTGCAGCAAGGTGGTGGGTCTGAGCTGCCTTTGGTGTCACAGGGAGGGCTGTGGAGAATAAATCCACTGAGAATTATCAGTTCCAGAGACCCATCATTCACAGGCCATCCTGTGCCACCAGCCCCTGCACCCTGCGAGGGTTGGTAGCCTTACAGCATGCCTTTTGCTTTTGGCCACCCTGGGGAGTGCCCTTGGCCCCCTTGTGAGAACCCCAGCCTGCTGCACCCCTGCCCAAATAACCTGTCTACATCTTGGGCCAGGAATTTCTTTTGCAGGATCTCTCTGGATGAGGGATCCTGCTACTGGTCTTTGCATACAACATCGCAGGCTACAAGTTGTACTGGTGTCTGTGATGAAACGGTTTTCCTTTTTGTCTTTATCATCTGCAGCATGAGGGTAGACCTGGAGTCTCTGTGAGCTGACACCACGAGCATCAAATCAGCCAGTGTCTTGCTGTATGTGAGAGAAAAGGTTGCTGGGGTGAAAGCTCCCCAGGGCTTGGCTTTCCCCATGAGCTGGCCCTGCAACCATCATGGACATGGATGGGGCACAGCCCTCAGGAGTGACTCTTCGAGGGCATTTGGCCAGTCTGGGATGAGGAGAGGAAGGCAGAGCTGCACTGCTGTGTCTCAGCATCTCCTTATTCCCTATGAGATGGACAGCTTTCCTCTGCTCTTGATTCCTACTATTCCCCATGAGGTAACACCAGGAACAGAGCATTCTCACACTAAAGTGGTGTATTGGCTTCCCCACATACCTTGTCTGCATAGCTGAACGGGAACAGGTTCTATGGGGCTTCTCGTGGGTTGCTGAGGGTGAAAGGGCTCCATATCATGCTCTGTGGCAAGAACATCACAGCGCTGTGGCTGTCCCCAGAGCTCCCAGCACTG
>NW_009925720.1:0-489 GCF_000696875.1 Nestor notabilis | reverse complement strand
GGAAAGCGTGGCCCAGCCATTAAAGGAGCTGTGGAGCCGGTTGGTTAGAGAAGTGATTGAGATATTAAATACTTCTCCCTCCGCAGGAGCAAAGCAAGTCAGTCTGGGGCCAGATGAAGTGTCCTTGAAGAGCTCATTGCACCGGCCAGTCCTGAGACTTCCATCTGTGGAGGCTCTGAAGGAACAAACCAGGTGGTTTTACAGGCAGGAGAAGAAGACACATGTGGAAAAGATTTGCGCTCACTGCACTGAATTACCTGATCCCCCACCCCGGGCAGCAGTACAGATTGTCCCACAAAGCTGAGCTCACCTCGGGGGTGTTTGGGGCAGGGACTGAGCTGGGTAAGGGGTAATTTGAACACATTTGCAGTCTGGGAGAATCCCTATTCTTAAGAAAAACAACCTTGCAGTCCCCAGGGTGAGTCAAGCCCTCTCCCACTGCCTGCTGCAGGGGGAGGGATAAGGAAAACCACCCGACACCCCGCTTTG
>NW_009925719.1:0-7434 GCF_000696875.1 Nestor notabilis | reverse complement strand
ACTATTCTATGATTCTATGATTCTAAGAGAAATGTACCATTATATTCTATGTACATATGTCTGATACTTCAATACGTTACCCCTTAACAATTAATCGCATAGATAGATGTCTGCTTTCCGCCCTACTCAACGAATATGCCCCTTTAACAAATGTGGATACTTCATTCTATTTTCCTGAATTCTGCTGCCTCCTTTTAGTAGGATCACAGTACCTCCTGGTCAACCACAGCTCCTGCTCTGCCAAGTGGTCCAGACACAGGAGAGGGATGTCATACTTCCCTCCTCCAACAGCAGATTATCCAAGATGTCAGTGTCTTAGTCTGACTTTAGATCAGGTTTCAATCAGAAAAACTTCTAACTGCATCTTGGATAATTTCCCATGGGAATTAGAGATCTGATGTGTTGGCAGTTGGCTAGAAACAACATATCCAGAGTGAGCTTTCTTAGCATTAGTCAGACCACTTCACACATAAAAGGAGGAAGGGAAAATTCCTTCCATGAATAAAGCACTAGCTATTTTGGCGATGAGTGGCATCAGCTACTTATAACTCTTTTCCTGGAAATGAATGCATGTCTGTGCAGGTGGTATCACCAGGAAGGTTTTGACTTGCTTGAACCTGGATATTCCAAGAAGAACTGGTGGTCGAGCTAGCATTCAACTCAAAGACAGGAAGAGCATCTCTGAGCCCTTACCTGCTGAATTAATGCAACCAGCATCCTCAGGGACTGTTTTCAAAATTGAACAGGTAAACACAAGCATCAAGTACTTGAGCAGAGCGATTATAAACTAGGCAAAATACCATTACTCATAAGAAAACAATTGGAGTGACGCTGAAGAGGGTAACTTGATGAAATAGTACAAACAGCATAAGAAATAAATAAGAAAAGATGAAAACCTCGATACAAAATCAAAATGAGAACTAATCTGACTCTAACCAAAAAGAAGGAACTGCTTATAACATGCAAGAGGAATGCAGCTTGGGTGAGAATGACCATGAAACAACAGGGTTCACAAGTCACAGGAAAGGAAAGAAGGAGAACAGCAAAATAAATACAATAGACTTCCAGAAACCATATTTCAAAAACCTCATAGAACTGCTAATCACGAGAAACAAGTCTGAGAGAAAATGGAATTCAGCAGAGTTTGCAGCACCTTAAAGAAACAATAGTAAGGACATCAATTCAAACAATCCCAGCAGAGAAGGGAAAGCAAGGGTTGTAAGGGACAATTTGCTTAAATCACGACCACTTCATTGACCTCTAACACAAGAAATAGCACGCTAGGAAAACGTAAGACAGATTCACTTGCACGTAAATGTAAATGCACAGGCTGAAGATGTAGGGACCAAACAAGAAAAGTAAAGATGCAAAAAGAAATACAACCAACAGGATCAACAGTGCCTCAAGAAAACATAAAATACATTATCACTGACATGAATGCCATCGGAAGAACTACCCAACAGGGAAGGAAAACTGGTAATTTGTGATGTGAAGACAGTGAAAGTATTTGCCTTTTTAACTTGAGCCTCCAGTCAAAAGACAACTTGCACCCAAATGTTTAACACAATTTATGCCATGGACGACAGAGAAAGATCTGTCTAGAAAGAAGAAAGAATAACTAAAGAGTACGTACCTGGGTTAAATATTATGTGCTTAGATTGCTTGTTAAAGCAATCTCACTGCTTTTAGCTGCTCTCTAGGACCCCACAGAGAACCAGCAAGTGTCAGAAGACTGGAGAAAGGACACATAATGGCAGCAAAGCAGTAACATATATTATCTGACAGTTAACCACTAGGACAGGTTATCACAGCAAAGAAATTTCTACCTGGGGATGCTTTTAAGAAAAAGCCAGATACCCATCTGTTATGCAAGAAGCAGGCACGATTTGTCATTCCTTGTGGAATGGGATAATTTGGATATCCCCCTGACCTTATTTTCTGTGATTCAAACACCAGGAAAGCCATAGGCAGAGGTTTCTTTGAGGCTGACTGTGATGAACCTGAAGAGCAAAGGCTGGCTGTGGATAGTGGATACAGCATGAGTCAATCAGTTTTGACAAGGCTTCTCAGATGGGTTGTCTTCTGAACATCCACAAAGAAGGTAAGCCACTATGACAGCAAGAACTTCATGTTAAGGGGGTGAATTGAGCCTTAGAAGTCAGATCAGCTGAGCTGGTTTTCTAATTTCCCCATAACCACCAAGTGACCAGTTAACACCTCCACCCTCATCCAAGATGTTAACATTTTAGGCAGAGCTTCAAAACATGGGAGGTGATCAGCTAGGAGGAACTCTCAAAGAATGCATTCAGTACATCTCTTTCATTTTATTAATACTGCTGGCCTGTACAAACTGACTTCCTGGGCCAGACTCAGAGTACGCTTCTGCTGGCACACTACCAGGCCCCAAAAGCAGAAAGCATGCCAGGCAGCAAAGTTGAAATGATAGGAAACCACTTTCTTTCTGCTCTGGAGCCCACAGAGACCAGTGCCAGCTTAGAGCTGGGCAACCACTGAAACAGAAAAGGGTGGTGCCAAGATCTCAGCTCCTTTCCTGGCACAACTTCCATCAAGCATAACTTTACTTTCCTAGTAGTAGTCGGGAAGGAAGACAAATATAAGCATTACCTTATGCCTTCCCCACTTGGTCATCTCTTGGGCTGTACTAGCAGCTCAAACTTAAGAGAAATACCTCACAGGTCTTATACTGGAAGATATTTTAAAACACTACCTTTGCAGTTCAAGTCTGCTTTGCTTCCACAAAAAGCACACACCTGCATGTACACACTCATTAAAGACATTACATGAGCCATACAAATCCAACAGGACTCTTACAGTCAAGGGAGAAGACAGGTCTTTCCCCTGCCAAGTCTACAGCAAAGCTCAAAAATACCTTGCTCCAGCCAAACTCCACAAAGAAGAAACAGAGAAAAATCTTTCTCCTCTGATTGCCCTTTAGCTCTCTTCCTGAGCAGTCTTCTCCATTCATATTCTTAGTCCCAGCCCACAAGGCTTCTCATGGAGGAGGAAGGAGAGAAATTAATTCTTCACAGCTGGTTCTGTCCTGCAATGCCTTGCATAAGGACAGGCAGCTGTAGCCTGGCCAGAAAGGGAGGGTTAACTCCTACCCTGCCAATTTTCAGATGGACAACATCCAAAAGGATCTTCTTGCCTTTCACCTTCCCAAATGGACACATTCTGGCCTGGGTAAATTTTATATATGTCCATATCCATACACATACTGACAAATGACATTCCTATACCTCTGCTGTCTCTAAGGCAAATGATTAAACCCTGCTCTTTCCTAGCTTCTATGATCCTCTGGGGATATTTTATGCAAATGACTTAATAAGCATACTTGCAAAGGATTTGCATACAGGCATAAACTCTAGCATAAGCACACAGCCAGAGTACAAAAGAAAAAATCCTGGCCCAGAGGGTTGGGAATGAGAAGGTGTGGCATGCCAGCACTCCACCCTGACTGAGACTAGAAGTGAGCACGTCCTTTCCCTGCCAGAGGGACCGATGTTCTCTAGTCACATCCCTTGTGCAGGATGAATAACTGCTGACTGCAAGCTCAAACCCTAGCTAAAGTCAAGCACAAGTTTTCTCTGCCCTATTTCCACCCCTCTTACATACACAGCCCTGATTCCCACTTGCTACCATCAGCAGCGGTTGCTGGAGAAAGAAGGAGCAGCAGCAGGAGGAAGGGAGGGAGCAGCAACAGGAGGATATTTATAGGGTTTTAATCTGGATCTTGATAACTCTTGTTTTGGTGGGGAGTGAAAGAATAGCACCTCAAAGCTTGCCTTTGGCATAGGCAATTTTATATCACCTTCCCCTGAGCAGCAGGTATGTGCCTGCCTGCACGGGAGTACACGGATGGCCCCGCAACTCAACACGAATACACATGGACCCTTCTCTGGGGAAGGGGAGGGGAGGATGACCCCGCAGTAGGGAAGGAAGGGTCCTGGGCTCACCCTCGGGGGAAAGGATGGCTGCTGGACACAGGGGCGCAGCCAGATGCAGGACGGCCAGGAAAGGCAGCGGGTTGGATGGCAGCAGGCTGGGCTGCAGGTGTGGGTGAAAGAGGAGACACATTACACTTGGCAGCCAGGACCTCGAGCAGGCCTTGGAGAGCACAGCTGATTGGGAATGAGTTATGGAGCCAGTCGCCTCCCGCGTGCTTGCTCAGCACCGGGAAGCCCAGTCCTGCGAGCTGTCCGGCGGCAGGGGTCTAGAGGCCAGGAAACACCGGAGGAAGCGGGGGGCAAATCCTGCCATCACACTCCTGGTCATACAAGAGTTCTACAGCCTGTTGGAAGTGACCAAGGCACCACCCCAAGGGCTGTGCAGGACCTTTTGCTTTTTGTCTTACCTAGCTTCATCTCCCTTAAAGTGCTGGCTGGAGGCAGCCCTCATGGGAAGGCAGGGACTGTACTGGAGACTGGACTGTTCCCCTTTTGGGCTGGTCCTGCAGGGACAGTCAAATCCAGGCTGACCAAACTATGAGGATTGGCTCTACTTAGCCTCACTCAGCATTCACCTCCAGATCTGGCCACCAGGCTTTTTTAAAAGTTCAGAGTTCATATGTTAAGAAATATTTCTCCTGCATTTCCTGAAAACCATCTCTATCTGTACATAACTCAAATGAAACAACCTCCCATACCTAAAGGAGAATAGAGTGAAAGTCCATGACGCTTGAAAATAATAACCACAGTGAGAGAACTAAGGAGTTCAGGCTGAAAATGGCTCTGCAGCACTAAGAAGAATAAAACGAGTACCTCCCAGAAAGAATGCCTGGAAATAGCTTCACCTCCCCTCTCTGCTCCTGTGAAGTCAGGTTACAGCAAGAAAAGGTGTTTTAAAATGGCACCAGAGTTTTTGAATACTGTAGAATATTTACCAAGGTGAAACCAAAGCACAAAAAGAACATGGAATGTGCTAAAGGTAAGAAAGAAATTCTGTGATACAGCAGGTAACCGAGCTTGGCTCTGTAGAGACTAAGCATATGCTGTAACTACTGGATCATCTTTCTTTGGTATTACATTTGCTTAGCTTGGTGATAAAAATATATCCTCCACAGGCATATTGACCGCATAATGCTGAAGGTAGATTATGAGGTTTTGTTTATGATGCTACATGCAAACAAAATACCTGTCTTGCAAAATATTTTGGCTGCCATCCACTGCAAAATAATCAGGCAGAAAGCTTGTCTAAGAAACTCCTTCCCTTTACCACCAGAAAAAGTAATTTAAAATTAAAGAGCATTTGCCTGTCCATTTGAAAGCCAGCAAAACCACACAGCTGGGCAAGGGGATTGGGCCCAGCAGAGTTTCTGATTAGCAAAGCATAGCAACTTTAAAATAACACCTCAAACCAAGCTAGTGGCCCTCCCTCAGCTCCCACTCCTTTCCCTTTGCCGCCTTCTAAAGGTGGTTACACCAGAGGTTATCTTAACCAAAAAAATGCTTGAATGCAGTTATGTTGGGAGGCACAGTTTCAAAGACAGGACACATAAAATAATTAAAAGCAATATTCACTGTTCCACTTCAGAGAGCTCCTGTTTGAGCTCAAGAGGGATGAGAGGGAAAGTAAGAGATGCTTCCCAGAGAGCAAGTAAGGTGAATCAGAACAGCAGAGGGGTAGGCTCAGGACAGTGGGGAGATAGGAAACTGGAGCAGATTGTGGCAACTGGGAGACGAGGGTGGGGAAGGAGAAGCAGGTCTGTAGGTGGGAAGCAGGAAAGCAAGGGGAGCGGGGCGGACAAGAGGATTTTGGAGAGCAGCTAGCCAGCTGGCACACATATAGCAGCTGCTGCTGTGTCAGCTCACGCTGGCCATGAATAGCGGAGGAGCAGCGTGCCGGCTGGCTGCTGGAGAGACGGGAGGCAGCCGGGGCACTGAAAAGGCAGGGGGAGGCTCTGTGAAAGGTTTTCTGCACAGGGGAACATGACAGCCCTTTGATTTCTGAACTGTTTGTTCTCCAATTGCCCACTTGGGTGGACGATCAGTACTAAAGAGTTAAATGGGGCGCTGGCCATGAATAGCGGAGGAGCAGCGTGCCGGCTGGCTGCTGGAGAGACGGGAGGCAGCCGGGGCACTGAAAAGGCAGGGGGAGGCTCTGTGAAAGGTTTTCTGCACAGGGGAACATGACAGCCCTTTGATTTCTGAACTGTTTGTTCTCCAATTGCCCACTTGGGTGGACGATCAGTACTAAAGAGTTAAATGGGGAGAGGGGGCAGGGAGAGAAGCATAGGGAAAACTTCGGTCCTAAATGCAGATCTGGGCTTTGATAGTGTATCCGTAGCATGTCTGGATGTATAGCTTTCATAGTTGTCAGCAGGGATCAAAATCACACGGTGGTTAGACTAAAGGAGAAATCTCTGCTCTCTTACTCTCATACTTGCTTGAGCCACCACTGGAGGATCCCGCAACTTGGCCATCTGCTCTCTGTGCTGCACATGTCACTGAGAGCACTCTATAAGCGATCCTGGGTGAACTAAATGGTTGTGGTTGCACACACCCTTTGTGCTTCTACATGAGCGCGGGTGCATGCACCCCATGCACTCCTCCACAGCCATATGTGCATGCACCATGTGTGCTCCTCCACAGCTGTGAGTGCATCCACCCCATACACTCCTCTGTGGTGATGTGGGTGCTCCCACCCCCTGTGTTCTTCCACAGCTACAGGTGCACCCATCCCATACAATCCTCTGTGGTGATGTGGGTGCTACTACTGCCTGTATTCTTCCACAGCTACAGGTGCACCCACCTCATACACTCTCCCACAGCTATGGGCACATGCACCATGCATGCTTTTCTACTGCTGTGAATGATCCCATGCCACATTCTCCTCCACAACTACATTTGCATATACCACGCTCCTATACCGCTGTAGGTATCCCCCAGCCATTACAATCCTCTATGACTGGGAGTGCATCCTACTCCTCCACAGCTGTAGGTAACCCCACCCTGTGCACTGCTCCACAGCTGTAGGTAATCCCACCCTGTGCACTGCTCCACAGCTGTGGGTGCATGAACGATGCTGGGGTACTCTTACTCCAAGCACTTCTTGGCTGGTGTACTTGCGCCACATGTGCTCTTCTATGCCTGTATGAACGTGCACTGCGCAGCTCCATCACTGTAAACGCACATACCGTGTGCTCCCCCTTGGCTGGGGCGCTCCTCCGCAGCCACGGGTGTGCATATCCCACGGGTGCTCATCTAGCACCATGGGTGTGCGCATCCTGCGCGCTCCTCCGCGGCAGTAGCGCGTTCACACCACCCCACACACCACCTACACGCGGGTACGCGCGCACCCCACTTGTGCTCCTCCACGCCCAGCTAGACATTCCCTCACCCTTCCCTCTGCCTGGGGCTGGCAGACCCCCCCACTACCAGCGGGGCAGAGCGGGACAGGGTAGGAGGGCACTAC
>NW_009925718.1:0-14314 GCF_000696875.1 Nestor notabilis | reverse complement strand
CCCCCCCACCCCTTTTGCATCATCTTCCCCTTTCCCCACTGTGTGCAAGTAGCTTGCAGGGGCACCTTGGAATTGAACTGCTTCAAACCCACCTCTGAGCTGTGCTTTTGCTTTCAGCCATTGTTTATGCAGTAGTCAAAAGAGACGAATAGCTTGAGCACTATCAGTGAGAGCACGCTAGAAATCGCTACCTCCTCCTCTCTTCTTACAGTCAAAAACAACAGTATTTGTAACCAGAGACAGCCTTATGCAACACACAAACATCTCAAGTATGGTAAATGATTTCCAATTGTTCCATGTGTCTAAGTAATTCCTGGTCCCCCACTTCTGATATCTTTTGCAATTTCTCCTAAAACAATTGCTTATTCCTGTTGTATTAGTGCCTGGATATTTTGTGTGCACCGTGCCTAGCACGCTGCAGATGTTTTCTGTCCTGAAGACTTTGCAGCCTCATTAACTATTTAAAAGTAAGAATACATGCTAAAATTAGGGATGGGATATATGAAAAGTCGCTAAGAAGGAAAGAAATGTATTTGTTCTATACATTTCCAATCAGCAAAACTGAGTGGGGTGTTGTACTGCAGTAGGTTTCTGATGTTCATTATCTTCTGACTAGTGAAAATCTCCTAAAGGGAAGCTCCTTTTCCATTTGGAGCTTTGTTGAGCAAGTACAAATCATGCTATTGAGTGTTACTTCTTTTAAGACATTGGGTGTTTTCAGTCTGTCTGGAAGACCTCAGAGCATCTCTGGGTGGTCATCTTGCTTTACAGGCCAAGATCTGGAGCCAGGTTTTTATAAAACTGACAGGTAATTTTGAAGTCCTTGTTTTGGTCTATATCTGAGGTACCTGGATTTTGAGTTGTGTGTATTTTGGGGTAGATCTTCTTAGCTCCCTGTTTAGGATTTTTAAAAAATCAACCAAATAAGAAGTAACTACTCCTGCTATTAATTTTTACAAACTTAGTCATATTTTAATGACACTATTCTTAATCAAAATTAGGTGCATATTAGCACAATGGCTTCCTCTTTATTTTTTATTATATCCCCAGTATTGTGGTTTGGTGTTTTTTTGGCATTTATCACTTTAGAAAAGGCCTCTAGGAAAACTGAAAAGGAGAGTTTTGGGGGGCTTTTTTTATTTCCAATATAGGTTAGTTTCTTGGAGATCTCTTTCTTTACTTCTTCAGCTGACTGGGTTGTTAGGGCTTCTCTTCTGCTAAAACCGGAATTGCTTTTGAATAAATCCTGATGCTTTACACCACAGATGTGATGGCTGTATCACTGTGACATGTTTTGGGATCATGTGCTAAGCTCCATGTTTTACTGCTGTGGTTAACCCCATTTTTCCACACGCAGAGCAGTCAAGTCATCAATCTTTCTGTCACAGACCACAGGTCTGTCAAAGTTTGGGCTTCAGATGTGTTGCTCAGGATATTGGAAGGAAAATGGTGATGGGTCACTATGGAAAGGCAGGGAAAATAGAAGCCCATTGAGTATGTGGGTACTGTGGTACCTGGAGCTGGTGTGTGTGGAATGGAGGGACCTCTGGGTATGGGAGTATGAATGATAGAGGTGTAAGGAAGTTATACACCAATATATAAAATAAAGCTGCCTGACTGTTCAAAAGTTTCATTTTGTGAATCACTGACAGTCATGCAAGAAAGTGCTGTTTATGACACTATTCTGCAAAAAAAAAACCCAATTCTTCAAGCAGAAGAGTCTGTAAAGCAGAGAAAGGAAAATGTTCAGGACAAGGATTATACTTTATGGCCCGAATAGGTGTCAGTGATGGATTCCCCAGGCTGCCTCATTGATAAGATACTGAAAAGCCAAGGCATTTTGTGCAGCAATATCAGCATGATGAGTGAAAACACATCACCAAGCCTGCGGATTCTCTGAAATGAGAAAATGCCAAAAGAAACAGAGATTTTTATTTCCTCAGCTGTTATCATGAGATCACAATCCTGTTGAGCAGTAAGGCAAGGCTGCTTTCTAAAACAAGCCACAAATTAAGTGATCAGAGACAAGGCTTCTCCCTTGGTTTTTTTTCTGTTCCCGTTTTATTTAAGTCACTAGCTGACCCTTTGTGCTATATACTTAATGGTGTTTCTAGTGAGATGCACATCCACTGGGTCTAGCCTTTTTTCCAGAAGGTGTTGAGCACTTCTGCCCCCTCCTCTGAAGCAATACCTCAGGCTGTGTAAAGGAACAGAAGGTCTGTAGGGATTTCCTCTGAAGCTAATACACAAACAGCAGTCGGAGGGCTCCAGCTCCTTAAAGTATAGAGAACCTTAAATAGATGGGCTGGGATAACTGGGAGGGAGAGAGAGACATCTGTTGAGTTGTTGAAAAGACATATGCTCCTAGCACTTCCTTTGTCATGCGTTGTGGAAATCTTTTCTCTCTGAGTATATTGCTAATATTTAATTTAAAACCAGATTTGGATTGTTGACAAAATTATAGCTTGTAAACGGACACTTCCCCCCCCTTCCTTCCCAGCCTAATCTGAGCAGCTCTTGCTCCCCTCTTTTCTTCTCCTGCTCATCTCAGTTCATGTACCCTCGGCCTTACTGGAGTAAGGGGGACCTCGCCTCGGCCTTACAGGAGAGGGCAAAGCTGGCAGGAGAGTGGGGAAGCGATAGTTTGCAACTCGGTAACGCTTCCCTCCTCCTGTCGCCCTCAAGGCTAGTAACCACGTTTATATCAGATGGAAAACGTGACTTTATTTGTGTGTGTGTTTGTGTATGAGCACTTAATGACATTTCAAGGCATCCGACAAAAGCCTAATTCCTTGGATAGGTTTCGTCAAATAATAAAATGACTTGACATAAGTATAATTGAAAGCAGATGTGGAAATATGGAATTTTAGCAGTCATTCTGCCCCCCCACCCCCCGCTCCCCTTTTCTCTTAACTCTCAGTTCATGCCAGAAATATTTTCAATTTTGTTTCCTACTTCCTCTCCGCAGAACAAAGCCTGGGGAGGATAAGTTCTGGGGCAGGGAACCAAAGGGTATTCACTTTGCATTTCCATGTCTCCTTGCAAAGTTTCCACCTTTTCCCAGTTCATTTTCCATGATGAAGTGAAGCTTCGTGCGCCTCCCCTCCTCTCCCTGCTTCTGAACTCATCCCCTCGATGAACTCTGTTATATAATCGTTCCTGTCCACGATGGCTGTTTGCTGCTATTGCTTGAGTCTGAAGTTGCAGGTTATGTGCTGGGCTCGGCTGAGCACGCAGCCTACGTTATGTTTTTGCCTTCCCCGCCTCACTGGATTGAGTAAATGTTGGATGGAAGAAGTTGTAAAGATGCAGAGAAAGAAGCTGTGGAATTTGCACGTATGCACACACAACTGTGCGCGAAAGGTAGAAGGGTTCCCTTCCCCAGAGTTTTACCCTATAAAGTATATAGGTTTTATGACTGCTTCTTAGACTGAAAGGAATAGGATAAAAGCAGCAGTGATGATAGCAAATATATTATTGGCTACTTAAATGACAGCAATGCCTTTACATAACTTAGCATTATGTGAAACCAGCATGACTGTAAAAATAAGGGGCTCGGGGCCACAACAGTGGCAGTTTAAAGTCAGCATTGATTTTCTTGCTTTTTCAGCCATACTAGCATCACGGTATCATTGCTCACACTGTTTTGGAAAGAAACAAGACTTACAAAAACTATTACCTGCTTCAATTTTGTTGTCTTTTGGAAAAGATGTTGTGTGCCCATTTCACTGAATAACGTCTTGCCAAAATCTAGGTCCGGAGCTTTAACTGAGGTCTGTTAGCCCTGAGATGTTTGTGTCTGTCAATCTTCCCTATGAGTTTAGAGCTTTTTGACCACTGGGGCGAAAAAAAAGTGTAACTGAGAGGGCTGGAAGTCTCTAAGGTGTTTTTGGTGCTGTAAATTACATGCAAATAGGTGGTCAGTTAATGTTAGAAGGAAGAGATGCATTATGGCCAGTACTAATGTAGAGGCTGCCAGTGCACAAGATGTTGCAATCTGAACTTGTCCTTCCTTAGAATCCAAAGTCAGCCCCATGTGAGCCTCCAGTCCATCAGAAATGGGGGTTCAGGCTTTCAGCTGCCTGTGGTGCTGTTGGTTCCTTTCTTCTAAGCTGACATGGCTGGGCTATGTATGAAAAGGACTTAAGTCTGATTTTTGAATCCTGGGCGCTAGTTTTAAGGTTTCTTCTCGTGGGGTAATTTGGATCTGCTTCCAAGAGCACTGAGACCACAGAGCTCCAACTGCAGGCACCAGTAACTTAAGGAGTGTTTAGTAATCAGTCTCTATTAATAAGCTGCATTAGTAGTACAATGCCCAGTTTAAAATCAGCAGATAATGTCTAAGTCATCTATTCATAACTGGTAAGATCCAATTTTAATTGCACAGGCTGATGTGCTCAAAAAGCAATCTGAGTGCCGGAGAGCAGCTGAATGTATTCAGAGTTGACAAAAAAGAGATGGGGAGTGGTATGCTTTACAGAGGAGGGTCGGTGAAGCCAGTCAAAATAGGAACTGTGTCAGGGGGATAATCTAGTAAAGACAGTTCAGCGGAGGTGTTAGTCCTGCAGAAAAGTGCCTAAGAGGAGAGTGTAAGATAAAGCAGCCTGCTGCTTTGGTGTACACCTGCACCCTGACGGACATACCCGCCACTCCCAAAAGCACACTCCTATTTTAGGCAGGACTTCAGTGTGGCAGTGTTAGACCAAACATGTCAAAAGCATTCTTCTAGCCCATCTTTTGCTGTCCTGTGAATCTTCGGGCTCTTCCAGGCTGCTAGCCAAACTGAAGTAAGAGTGCTGAGGAGGCATCAGGCTTTCTCTATGTTGGACAGATGTTGTGGTGGGCCTATTGAGCACAGCCAGGCTAGCATGCTGCTCCTTGCAACACACTGCACTGCTGGAGTGATCAGTTTGTGCTATGAAGGCAGTTGTAGGCTTCACAGAGAGCTGAAATCGAGAGTGCTTGGTAAGTGTAATCTGGTGCTCAGTTTAGGATACCCGTTTCAAGAAAGGAGCTCTTTTAATGAACATTCTGAATATCTTAGAGTATAATGCTATATTAAATGATTGCTTTTTTAAAAATTAGTAATAGTAACTTCTTAGAAGGTAGAAATCAAACTTTCTGAGCTACTGACTATTGCTGTATATCAAGGTAAGTTTCATACTGTCCTTTCCAACACCAGCAGTGCTAAAGAGGCAGATCTTACATATTTTCAGGATACTATAACAAGATAGGTAAATACTTACAAAGCTTACAATTAGACTTACCTGTACACCCACAGTGTATCTTGGGGTTAACCCAGAGAGACAAAAGGTTAAAGCCCTCTGATTCATCTGCCATGCATGTCAGTGAAACCATCCACTTATGAAATTGTTGATTGCATGGTTCAGCTTGCACATGCAGTTTCTTCATCTGTGCACACACTTATCAGATTTGTGTGGACAAAACAGAGGCTTGCACAGTATTTATGGAAAGCTCATCCGTGTGTTTGCATTTTGCCATGATCAAAATGTCAAGATTGTCAGTCAACTTTTCATGTGTACAAACTGTTCTAGGGTTTGAAAAACATAATCATTGTGGGCATGTAGTCATCAGCTCCATCGGGTTGTTTTGTTTTCTGTAGGCTTCTGTGTAGTGTAGACCTTAGGTAAGTTTCCTTCAATGCATCTGTGAAACATGTAGAAGTCAAGCATGTGGCTATGTTTTCTACACTGGGCTAGTTTGGCATCCCAGACTAAATGTGTAATGACAAGCTGAATGTTGTCTCCTGTTAGGAGGTAAAACGCTATTGGCTACAAGTATCCTTGGTTTGTCTTTGCTGAAGGTGGTACACTTATGGTTGAGAAGAAGTTTATCCCACTGTTGAAGGAATTCCGCAGAACCCAAACTTTCTGGATCAGAGCCCAAGGCTGAGTGAGTTTTAGCTGGAGTGGCAGTGGGAAATAAAACCCAATGAACTAGGTAGGCCTTCATGTGATGCTCCCTTTTTTTTAATTAACATGAAAGTATGTGTCCCAAAACTATTAATGCTGGCCTTTGCTTCTGACATTTGAGCATCAAGTCCCTCAAGCTGTCAGTTTTGACCTGAAGTTTGAAGGAAGCTTTCAGAACTCCTTGCAGTATGTATTTGGGTCATTTCCATTTGTACCTCCAGGTCAGGAGGCTTCCATCACAGAGTCATTCTTCTCTGCTAACCCTCCATGGTGGGAGGGACACCTTCTGTGCACCTCCTCCTTCTCACTTTCCTTCTGCAGCCTCCTCCATCTCACTAGGATCACTAATCATGCTCCCATAGAGTTATGTACTGTGGGTATTTATTCTGCTACCTGTGTCTCCTGTGTTTGTGTCCTTCACATTCCACTTCCTTCCTCCCGTTACTTGGGAAAATAAGATATTTGTTGGGAGACAGCACAAAAAGCTCTATTAGAAAGATGGGATGGGAAAAGATGGGAGAGCATTACTGTTATTTCAGAAAACGTTGATTAATGTCGTCAGCCAAACCTTTGACCTAAGAGGGAGTGGTGGAAGCTCAAAGCAGATGGCGAAGTCTCTTTGGTTTCTCCATTACTGTTGTGCTCGTTTTCCTTGGCTGTGAGCATCTGGAATAGCCTCTAACATTTTTATTTGAGCAAATGCAACATTCCCAAGCTGCTGTGTGACAGACAGACGTACAAAGAAATGCCATGAATTTGAGTGTGTGGGTTCACAAGCTCAGTCAATTATTCACAACTAGAAAAATGAGGTTACATAATGGTCAAGATTTTTTGAGGGTGACTAACTGTTTTGGATGTCTTATTCTTGTGATGATCCATTAAAAATACCTTAAAAGGGCTTGTGCTTCAGCATATGGGTTCCCATAACCTTCTGAAAAATGAGGTCCTTACAGATGTTTTGTGGTGGACACCAAGAAAACCCAGAGATCATCAAAATCAGTTTTTATCTGAAAGTGTTAGCCATAAAGTTATGTTTAGGGACATTGTTTTCTCGTTTGTATCAGTCTGTGAATCCTCCTCACATGTTTGTATATAGACTCCACGAATGAATGTTAACAGTATGTTTTATAGATAACATTGTACGTGGAAGCACTTTGCTAGGAGCAGACACAGTTGCAATGGTCTGAAAAATTGGGAAGGGAGGCCTAGGAAGAGTTCATCTGTTCGGTCTTGAATGTGGAACTGTTTACTAACCACACAGAGTATTTTAAAAGGGAATGGGGCATTGCAGCGTTGCTGTGCGACATTGCTGGAGTCTGAAGCATGGGAGAAGGACATATAAAAATGTCCTAATAAACTGGAAAAGCTGAGTGGCGGCAGGCCCTAGTAGGCCTTTTTAGGGTTGCTCTAGAATGGGGGGTTACGGGAGGTAGGCAGAATTTTGGTGGGCACAGCCACAAACTGGTCACTGGGACGAGGCTGGAGAATAGCAGCTGAAAGGTCGCACAATCCATCCAACTAAACAGTCCTGGTGGGTGGCAGTCTGAAATAATTCCTGAGCTATTAATTAGGAAGATGCTTCTTCCAGGTTCCGGCCGAAGCCATAAGACATGCCAAGGCAAGGAGCCAAAAGATCAAAAGGACACTAAATATTTTTTTTAAGCCATTCTGTGGAGAGAGGAAAGAGAGAGCTGTCTGGGACCGGTTCACACAGGACATGCTAATGGGGTTTGGCTTTGCTCTGGGATGTGAAGCCACAGAGTCTGCCTGGCCCCACTCTCCTTGGTTTTCATGTAAAGATGACTGTGAGTTCTTTTATCTTAGTTTTACCTTTTGTCTTATCTCCTCTTATGAAATTCCAGTGCCGATGGTATCTTCTGCTGCCAGCGTTAGGGTGGCACAGTATCTTGGTTTGAAAAGGCTGTGTAATTACCTTGTTAACCATTTGATATGAGCCCTTGAAAAACAGTATTTCAAGTGTTGATTGCAGGCAGATTTCCTAGTTAAGCATAAGTAAGCCCACCACACTGTAGCTTGAGACTCACCTTTAATGGCACATGAAATACTGAGTTAATCCAAGACAAACAAGTGATACCTAGTGCTAAAGAACAGGGGAGAAGATGTATATTGCTTACATGAAGACAAGGGACAGGTCAAATCCCATGTCTCCTAAAACAAGTAGTTCATGAAGAGCACAACCCATAGAGTCTTGTTTCCCACAGACTTTTAGAGAAAAGATTCCTCCTCTTGCTCCTGTTGTTTTCATGAGTCTCCTGTTTATACCCTCTGATGTACAGAAAGGGTTTATGCTGCAGCCTTCCTCACATTGGCTCTGCATACCAATGCTCACTCATCCCGCACCTACCATTCTGTCAGACTTGGCTGAAAATGAATAGGGAATTTGAAATCTATTGGGGAGAAACTGATATGAGAAAATGACTGGTTGACAGTGAGGTACTTAAATCCTGATTTCCAAGGGAACTTGGCTGAGCAGGGTAAGTTTAGGGAACTGAAAGCAGCATGGAATTGATTTTTGCACGAGGAGCCTGATAGGAAGGACACCGACATATCTAAACTTTCTTTGTGTCCTGTGGATTTGTTTCTTTTCTTCCTCACTGCAAAATGCGAGATAGAACTTGAGCATTGAAATTGGTCACTTCTTACAGTGAAAAAGCAAGCCAGAATTTTGCAACCCAAACAGGAAACATGATGGTAGGTCCTGAGTATATAAAATCTTTCTTCTTCTGCCATTCCTCATGTGGTTGCGCAAGGGAAACCCCCTTTTTAGTGGAATGTTTTTGTGGGGTCCAGACTAAGATTCCAGCCTGGACTCTGTTGCAATCTTAAACTTGGAGCAGCTGCCATCCCTCCTTAATGACGTCAGTGACCTTATTTTGATAAAAAAGATCAAGTTCTCACAACTTTGGTGGAACTCACAGAATCTTTTAATGTGAGAATAATCTTTTCTTGAAATGTCATTGTGGCAAGGAGGGGTTAGAACAATAGATTTGCAATATACCACACCTGATTTTTTTGGTGCCTCTTTCTGATTGTGTATGTATTTCTATGCATGTCTAAAACAACAAACTTCTTAAAAACATTGTTATTGAAAAGTCCATTATCTCCAGTTCAGTTTTTCCTCTCATGTTAAGAGGAAATAGAGAAAAAGACAAACCTACCGATTATTTCATGACATTTCTGCTAGTGAAAATGGATTTACCCAACATCTAGAAGGAACTAGAATGTTTACACTTTTAAAAAACACCTGAAGGCCACAGGGAGTGTATGTCGTCCTGTAAATCAGATTCAGAGAAATGAAATATGAGCTCCTAAATGATCCTGAGATTTGCAAAGTATCACCAGTTAATTCTTATGACAGTTAAGGCAGTTAATGGATAATAGATTCATATAATGAATTAAATCATTTAGGAAGGTATTAACTTTCAGTAAATGTAAACTTTTACTCAGATTCAAAGGAGTGAGCAGAATCCTTCCCCTACAGTAGTCAAACGTGTTTAATATTCCCTCTGAACTTACTAGAACTGTACAAGTAAGTGAAGGTAATTATACATCTAGTGCAGAATCTGTAGAACACCAGATGTGAAATGTCACAATATCAAGCCATTTATTCTTGTCAGTAATTGACAGATGTGAAATCAGACTTTAATCACTGATTTGCAACAACCCCTATCAGAAATATCCTAAAATTCATAAATTTGTCAATTTAAGATAATCATCCTGTTCTCCACATCAATAGAACTATCTCTGGTGTTTGATCCAGCCTTTATTTTAAGCTTTCTAACTCTAAGCAACAGTTCTAAGTGATTTCCTTCTGGCTATGATGCTTAGCTGATAATATTTCATTTAGAAAATAATAATGTTCTCATATTGTTGGAGTTTTATTAAAAAAAAAAAAGGAAATTTGTCAAAATCACAGGTTTACACCCTTTATTGAGCTGAGGGACAGCATGTTATTCCTTTTCCATTTTCCATACAAATGCTGCCTTGTAAGATGGACGAGTGTGAGAAACTTACAGCATCACATTGCAGAATGATAAAATTTGGCACTATTCAGGGATTCTGTAGTTCCTGAGATAGCGAAGAGGAGCAGCCCTTCCTTTTCCACTACTCAAACTCCTGAGGGCTGTGCATTTATAACATATTTAAAAAAACAATTCCCTCCCATAGCAATAACAAATTGCAGAGTGTCTACCAAAGCTTAAAAGACAGCACTCAAAAAGTGACAAGAAAAACACATTCCGAGTCATTCTGTTCCACAGGTGTGGACTTAAGCATATGTTGCCTGCAGTTTCCAGGCACATGTACGGTAGCTTGTTGTAAAGCTTAAACTTGATCCTCATTGACAACTATAAGACTGAAAAATATGTTGGGGCAGGACGTAAATCCGTGCAAAAATTGGAGATACAGCACTAGAAAAAAGAAATCTTCTCACAGCAGCAGTGAGGAGGAAATATGTATTTTGAACTAAAAGCTTAACCTTGAGGATAAACTCATTACTTAGTGGTGCTGTTACACAAGGCATTGTCACAAATGAGTGCCAGCCTGTAATCACTTGGTGATAGATACTATATGGCTTTTGTGGAAACTGCAAATCTAGGTTGCAGAATGAGTAAATGTCTGCCAAAGATGGACTGGATAGGTGATGACAACCCAGTGCAAATCTAAGCACGCTTGTGACCTAAGGGAAGATTAGCATTCACAAAGAGGCATAATACAACCTGAAGAGTCGGGTGACTCCTGAAAATGTGTATACCTATGCACTGGGGCAGACTGTAAGCTTTCAATCTTCTTTAATTTGCCGTGAATTGCAATACGTCCAAAGCACGCTTAAGCAAACTGGGGATCAGCATCGTGCAGGGGTTTTCTTGTAACACTCCTTCTTTTCCAACCTAAGACTGTCATGAAAGTCTTGGGTTGGATCACAGGTTACAAGGTCAGATCTCTGCCAAGTGAGATTCATAACATAGGGCTTGCTCTGCCATGGATTCTTTGCCTTTGTGGGTTTTGAAGAATGGAATCACTCCACTGGGGTTATTTCTATGGCTAAAGGCAACCATTTTGTTGTTCCTTGGGTTGTCTTCCTTGGCCTGCCATGGGAGGAAGCAGTATTCTTGGTGTTAGGGAAGATTAAGTCACATTGCTGCATGAATTTTAGCAGAGTGACCGATATAGGTGCATCTGAGACTGAATTTTGGTATGCTGTTTGCCAGCTTTGCTGCCAGAGCAGTCCAAGCTCTTTAGAGGCTGAGCCTTCGGTGTGAGCTGGGCTGCCCTGTTCCATTGCAGGGGAAGGAGAGCCAGCGCAAGATAAAGGGTTACAAAATCAGTGGGTCACCTCTCCCACTTACGTGTAGTTAAGTTTTGCACTGTACTCTCACAGATATAAGAAGCGGAAGAAACCCTGAATATTTAAGGGAGAATGAAAAAAAGTTATTTCCTTGGCACCACTTCTATCTTCTCCCTTGAACTGTAGTTTTTCATATGCCTTGATACCCAGCATCTGTTTGCTGGATCTGATTGTGAATCCACACTGGATCCCTCGTTATGGGTGGGTTGTAATCTCTCTGTACATAAATTAATCTTTTTACCAGTCTGGCTTTGCTGTCAGCTTATTATGTTGGTGGTCTTTGAGAGTTTATTGCACTGTCTGTTGATGAAAGAGAGTTTTGCATTAGAGATTATAACCTCCAGAGCTGGGAGAGGGATGGAGTATGCTTAAACAAGCTATTTCAAAGTCTTTTAAAGTCTTCCAGGAGAGAGGACCAGAACAGGTGAACCAGAGCTTCTTCTGTCCCAGAGTCCAGTGGCAGTGAGCAGTGTGTATTTTTAAGAGGAGATAAGGAGAGTGCAGTGTTCCCATCACATCCCTCTCGCTTCTGGCAAATTTTAGGAATGAGCTGAAGAATGTTCCCGAACCATTGTGTTTAATAGCTAATGACTTTCGGTTAAAGAAATCTGATCCTCCCTTTGGTCAGTAACATGTACTGAATAACGTCTTCAGATCCCTGCCAGCCATGTTTTCCATGAATCTTTGAAGGTCTGTGGAAATTTGTAGAGCTCATTTTACAGTTTCATGTTATTCAGATCAGCAGAACTGCTCCAGCTGAGGCCATCTAAGGATCTGACCTTTGGATTCATGTCTGTGCTAGTGTGCTTTCTGCTGCTGCTATGCTAGCATTTTGCCACTGTCTTTACTGCAAATAGTTGAGTAACACGATGATCTGTGTAACTGGTAAAGAGTCTGTCTGACTGGCAAGATTCAAAGAAGTAGGAAGAGAAGGCTGTTTCTTCTTTCTGCGTGGCCTTTGGGGTTGAAAAGGCTTTTCATTAGTTGTTAGGTGTGTATACATATGTCTGTGTATTTGAGGAATAATTTTCCAAAATGTTACGGTCTCATAAACATGCTGGTTTCATCTTTTAAAGGCATGGCCCTGGTACATGATAGGAAGAAAGAGCTTTTGTTCTGAAATAGTTTTCTCAGTCATAAACCATGCATTTTAGCTACTGAACTTGCCCACATTTTGTTACTGTTTTCCCTCCAAGTATACAATACAGTGTCAGATTAGACATTCTACAGTGTATTACAAGTCTTCCTTTTAGTTTCACATAAACAAAACTGATAAATATTGTCAATCAGAGTTGCTATTTTTTAACTGCACATGGTGAAGTTGTGGTCATGAGCCGGGTAAGCCCAGGGAGCTTTTGTAGCTCCCTTTGCTGACACTAAAGGTTTTGTAATTTTCTTTTTAATTTCTTTGAACTATAAATAGAAGAAATGCACTGCAATGCTTTATTCCCGATGACAGAATATACAACAGTCCATATGCCTGAGTTTTGGCTCAGTATCGGCCAGATAGATGTTTGTAGTTTTTTAATGTGCTATTGATGATTCAAGGGTTAGATAAATTTACTGTAGTGGGAGGTATTGGCAGAAGTAATACTTGAATAAACATGATCCTTTTAGTTATAAAATAAAAACTACCATTAAATCACTCCCAGTTGCACACATCCAGAAGTTCTTTCTCATTCCCTGAGACAAGGTTTGGGAAGTCCCTTCTGATTGTGAGTGGTTTTCAGGGGATGATTTAAACTGTAGATAATTCTTTTGCATTCTGCTAGGAAGTGGGTTGGCAAACACAGTACATTTGCATGCTGGTTCTCAGTGTAACAGAGATGCATTTCAAGGATGTTTGTTTTGGTCTCATACACCAAGGTAGTAAATAGGCCACTTGTTAGTAGCTGATGTGTATGTAGCATTGTGTATGTCCACGTGCATCCATGCAGAGTTGATAAATCCATACGTAATAGTTGTCTGTTATTGACACTAAGAATGCTGATTCATTTCCAGATGCAGTTTCCTGCCGGGGAGCTTTTATGCAGTGCAATACACAAATCTTAATTTCAGTCTTTTTTGGTTGGTTGTTTTTAATCCACTTGCTCACTGATTTGGAAAAATCCTCCTATGAATTGTGCCTACCTGCATTACCATAGGATCACATTTTCATAGCAGTGACAGAATCACTGTTTTGGACCTTAAATTCAGATTCAACTTGAACATGAAATGAAAGAAAATCACCTTGTAGGTCACTTGATGTATTTTCTGACGTGCAGTAAGTGCTTGACTTGAACCTTCTTATACTATGAAAGCCTTTGTAGGTTCACATGGTAAAGATTCCTCATAAAAGAGAAATGTTCAGTTGGCCATTTACATCAGTTTTAAGTTTGTGCAGATTTGACAAAAGCAAAAGATTTGCATGTCTCGAATATGGGGTCTTGGATATTTTGGTGTGCTCAAGGTATGTAAATGCCAAGCTTTTAATGTGGTTGCTTTGTTTTCTCTCCATTTTAGAAACAAGAAAACGAAGGCATGAAAGATCTCAGGTGCCTTTTTATTTTTATTTTTTTTTTTCTCCAAAATTTCGGGGGACCTGAGTATTTGGAGCTCTGACAAAACTCAGTCAAAGCTTATTACTTCTTCAAAGCAGTCTGTACTTACTTGAGCTCCTAAATACAGAGCTAGAAGCAAAATTTTAAGAGCTGTTTAAAAATATGTATACCTAAATTGTACTTTGTATTCTTATAGGTGCCTATGAAGAACATGCAGGCAGTGTTTGTGCAGGTACTTGCATATATACCCATGTATACGTGTATGTGTGTTCATATGTATACACGTGTGTACGGTATTTGAAATACAACATGAAGATGCATACAAAATATGAGAAAATAGCAATGCTTTGATTGAATTCAGGCTACATCTGTATGGTTTCCTGCAATACCATTACTGAGGCCCTGGGAACATACTTGCTCATTTCTTCAAGGGACTTTTATCACGCATAGAATCATAGAATGGTTTGGGTTGG
>NW_009925717.1:0-2009 GCF_000696875.1 Nestor notabilis | reverse complement strand
AGGAGGAGATAAAACCAACACATTTGACAATTAAGGCCTCACCTGCCTATAGCTCAATGCCACCATGAGCTTGATCAGCTCTGCTGTCGTCATAACTCTCACAGTAATTGATGGCCTTGTCCTCATCTTGGACCCCAGTGATGGTTAGTGTGCCCATGCTGCCAGAGACAGATCCAGATAATCATGAAAGGATGTCCAAAGGTTTTTCTGATAGATCCCAGTGACAGGGATACTGTCAGGTGCCCTCTGCTGGAACCAGACGTAGGTGTTGTTAATGATGGAGCAGGAGATGCAGGTATTTACTCCTGGGGACACTTACATTGAAGGCACATGAGTAGACCTGCCTAGAGACCAGGAGGGAGAGGAGAGAGGGCAGATGATGGGGTCAGCAAGTGCCCCAGGAGCACAGCACTTCCTGGGCAGGGGGACCATGATAGATCTCCTGTGCCAGGGGCTGCAGGGCAGGAAGTCTCCAGTCCAGGGAGCTCATTGGGAGATGATGTGTGGCAGAAAGAATGGATGAATCTCCAGTACACATTGGGCTGGTGAGATGCACCACCATGGAGACCAGAGGCAGGGCACTGCTGGGGCACGGGGCATGAACTCCACCAGGGCCTTTCAAAGACCAAATATGCCCAAGTAACATCCTCTTCCCCACATACATCCTGTCGCCACAGCAGCATGAAGCACCCAGGGCACGTGGACTCTGGCCCTTGGCTCCTCCGCACCCCTTGAGATAAGTCAGGAATGTCCACAAAGGCAGCCCAGGCCCAGAGTTGTCAGTGTGAATAGAGGGCTGGTGGTGCACAGGAGGTACATAGTGCCTGGCAGCTCACAGCCTGCAGTGGAAACACCTTCTCAGAGCCAATGGATCCTTTCCAGCCAGGGTTTCCCCTAAGCCTGCTCATGCCCATGGAAAGGTACTCAGGCACAAGAGGGACAGTAACTACCCCTGCCCAGCAGAATGGTAATACTGTGCAACGGAAATCATCACTTGCAGGACCCAGCGCAAGGATGGAGGTGACCAGCATCACACACCAACACTGCACTGGCAGCACCAGAGAGGAAGCGGCATCAGAACAGAGATGCAGAAAAAGCCCTGCAAAGGCAGAGCTGAAAGAAGTACAAGTGCAACAGGGCACTGACTGCCTGCTCTCTGCAGCTTTTCCCCATGAATGGGAGGTGTAGGAACAAACAGAAAGGAAAAAAGTAATCTTGGCATCACCATGACCCTGACCAGCACTAGTGCTGCTGTCCCAGCCACCACAGTAATAGACGGCCTCGTCCTCGGCTTGGACCCCAGTGATGGTTAACGTGCCCGTGGAGCCAGATGTAGACCCGGAGAATCGCGAAGGGATGCCCGAGGGTCTCTTGTCGTTGTAGTAGATCACAGTGACAGGGGCACTGCCTGGTACCTTCTGCTGGAACCAGCCATACCAGCTGCTACCACCAGAGCAGGTGATCTGGACGTCCTTTCCTGGCTCCACTGACACTGATGAGGGCTGAGTCAGCGCTGCCTGGACCAGGGAACCTGGAGCGGGAGAGGAGCGAGGGAAGATGGGGGTCAGCCAGTGCCCAGGAGCACAGCCCTGCCCGGGCAGCAGGACAGGGCCCCTGTGCACGATGCTCCTAAGGGCACAGAGACACCCCAGCCCCACAGATAGAGCCCAAGGAGTGAGCCCTTCAGGCTTCTGAGGATTGCTGGGAGAAGAAAGAGGACATGCCTGCCAGCAGCATGAAGCAGGAGGCAGAAAAAGGCAACACAATTCCTTTCGTAAGGACAGGCGCAGGCCCAGGGTCACGTCCTACATGGTGTTGTATAGTCAGGAGCACGTTCACAGCCGTGGCGAGGTAGAGGGGACATGAAGCTGTTGCAGGCCTAAAGCCCAGCTCCCCAGTGAAGCAGGACAGAGATTCTCCTCTGTTGCTCACTTTCACATCTCTCTGCATCACACCAGCATCAGTACTGCTGTCGTAACCACCACAGTAATAGACGGCCTCGTCCTCGG
>NW_009925716.1:3380-12199 GCF_000696875.1 Nestor notabilis | reverse complement strand
CAAACCATTCTGTGATTCTATGATTAAACTGCAGCATCAGGATGTTACATGGGCTTGTGTCATTCCATGGGCTTCATCCATAGCTCATCAAGGAGAGGACCGCTGCCATGGGCTTTGATGGATTTCACTTCAGGCTTTTTCTGGACTAATCAGCCATTCCTTACTCAAAACATGTTCCTTCCATCTATAGGCACTGTGCAATAGCATGTCTTCAGTTGTACACTGCAAAGTAAATGATTTTTTCTGAGTCTGCATTGGGAAGCTACCTGAAGTTGTCAGTATGCCTCAATTTGCTCACATGAGGATATTTGCACAGCATTTCCACTCATCTGCAGCCTATGGCACACACCCAGGTATTTACTGTGAACTCTAAGGAAGCTGCAGAGAAATAGGAGGTGCCTGTTGTATCTTGTGAGCCATTCTAAAAGAAAAGGAAATGGTTACTCTATAGAAACACATACTGGCTTTTAACAGTGTATGCTTTGAACGCTCTGCCCATTACTTTTTCTGCACAGGGATAGGTATTTGCTTCCCTACGTAACACGCAACACCGCAAAACTCATTAGGTAGCATAAAAGTATTACTGTGCTGTGTATCAAAAAAATGTGTCCCTGGTGGAGCTAAGCTTAATGATACTGTCAGTACTACAGAGCTGGCAGTGAAGTACCTGCATGGGTAATTCATCCCAAATGGGAAAGCAAGGAGCCATGAGATTTTCATTTCAATTACTCCCTTTCTGTGGTGAAGGAAATGCTAACCCACCTGGGAGAGCAACTTGATTTTATTGCAGGGCTTTGTCTGTCTAACGTCCTCTCACAGGAGCTGGCCAGTGTATAAATGAGTCTTGTACAATGCTGCTTGCTTGGAAAGAGGATGGAGGAATGAGCAATTGGTGATAATAAATAAAAATTGATCTGTGCTGAGGTTAGAGGGCAAGATAACAGACCATGTTGATGAATCTCAAGTTTGTTTTTATAGTGAAGGAAAGCTTTCTTTCCACAATCATCCTGAAATAGGATTTCGGTTTCCTCTTTCCCCTCAGTGTTTGGTTACTTGTGAAGATGTTTCAGAAGGCTTGTGTGTAATTGAAAAGACAGCCTGATGCGAGTCATTAAACATGCCTGGCAGGAATTTGGAGAGGGAGGTAGCAGTGCTGTTAGGAAGAGAGAGTCAGCGGGTCTTCATCCATAAGCCTGGGCTGATACTGGCATTGTCATTAATTAATCCAAGCACTGATATGTGTGATATTACCAAAGCAGAGCATTATAAAGGGGTCTCAGAAAATGCTTGATTTATTACACTTTCAGCTGGGGAAAGTAGGGGATGGTATGTTTGCAGAAATCCTGGCAATCCTCCAGGCCTGGCTGAAATCCTGTTTAACATACTGCTAACTTTTTGAATGCTCACAAATTCCCAGAAGAAGTGACAGAAACCCCCTACCTGCAAAATTTAAGCTCATTGTTATTACTTACACTGTAATAGTGTCTTGAGACTTACATTTGCATGACATGCTCTTACACAGCATTTCAGCTGGAACTTACTGCCCTCTATAGAATCTAAGAGTCACATTTTATGCATTTTAATTACTAATTGAACTTAATCAGCAACTTTTTTCTTGTCCTAGTGTTTGCAACATGCTGCTGCCTACAGATTTTATGTTTCTGCATGATACAGTGTTACAGTGAATTTCATTTTGGCTAACTTTTGCAGTATAATTTGGATGAATGCATTCTTTTTCTTCATTACCCTTTGGTTACTAAGCGACACTTACATTCTGCCAAATTAGTTATCCCTTTACCTGATGCTCTATGACACAAAAAATAGAGTCGTTCTCCTGAATACCGTAAGTGATATTAGTGTTGCAAGGGTTTTTTTAAGAAGGTTTCCTGACTTGGCTCTGAATCAATGTAAAAATGGTTAAATGTCACTTAGAGTGACAGTTCAAATGCTGCAAGTGGTCGCCAGGTCAGGCAAGTGTGCCAGGAAGAAGATTCAGAGACAGTTGTAGGTCTGGTGCAGACTGGATCTTGAAGGCATTCCCTCCAGTTTGGGTCTGAAACACAGTGTTTCAGCAGTTTTACGGGAATGGCTTCTGGTGACCTTGCTGCTATCCCAGCTACAGCATTTCTGCGGATTGATGAAGAGGTCATTTCTACTAAAGAGCTTTCTAGAGAGTGATAGAGCTCAATTCATAAAATGGTAATATGAAGGAAATTCACTCCACAGAGCAACACACATTTTCAGATTAATAATAAATAACATTTACTTTGAAATATGTTGTGTTCACACATGCTAAGATAATTTACTAAACTTTCACGAAGTTCTGTTTTATTTAAATATCAAAGATATTTATTTCTCCTTAAAAGCCTTGTGGGTTTTTTTCTTTTCTATTATGTCCTGTCTCTTAATATGTGTTGTGGTTATATGTGTAAGCAGAGAGTTTATGGATGAGTGAGGAATAACACAAGTAGTTGCCTCGTGAACTGGACAGCATCAAATTCAGACTAGACATAAAATACAGAAGTTTGAGTGATACTGATTAACAACTGGAATAGGGCGTCAAGTCTTTGATGGATACTCTGTAATTATAACTTTTAAATGAGGTCTGGATTTATTTCTAAAGTATTTGCTCAGTTGTTCACAAGAGCATAAATTCAGGGAAGTTCTGTAGTCTGTATTGCATGAGCTGCTACATACGTGACCACAGTGGGCTCTTCCAGCTTTAAAATCTATAAATAAATGTAATTCTTACTGGCCGCACTAAGGGCAGTTTTGATGACCTCACTATTAAACTCACTCTGAGTAAAAAACAAAAACCAAACAAATGGAAGTTCTTATAAGTAGGTAGTTGCACAAAGCAGAATAGTATTGCTAGAATGTACTAGTTCTCCTGTGCTGTCAAATAAATAAGACTTAATAATATATATACATATTAGCAATGTAACAAGGGGATATGTGTTCTGAAATGAAATTATATTAATATTTTTAATACATTTTTTTAACCGCTTAATTAGAATATGGAACAATTTCTGGGTGAGGAGAGATTAGACTTGATCTTTTCAGTTGTCTTCTCTTAAGGACTGTAAGAGTATCCTGGTTATTCATAAAGTCCTGAATCTTACGGGGAAGATGTATGCTGGACTGTCATTCATTCTGTCAAGCAGTACAAAAAAAAAGGATGCAGAGCAATCCAGCAGGTAGTGGGTTTAAAATAAATAGAATGCACTATTTCTCACAGTGTATTAGCCAAATTGTAATGCTCACGCCAACAATGGCTGTAAGATCAAAAATCTGTACAGGTTTAATATAAAACTATATAATTTCCATTTCAATTAATGATTGTGACACAACTTCTAACCCAGGAAATCTCCAAAGTGCCAGCTGCTGGAAGGAACCCATTCTTAGACAAGAGGTGGTGGGTTCCAATTCCAGGGAGATAAGGAATATGCCAGACGGAGCTTTATTGCTTTTCCCAATGCATACAGAAGGAACACAGCATTGATCTGATGTGATTAGTTAGTTCTGCTTTTGAGTTTAGTCCTATTGTTTGATTGGTGAATAGCTCCAAATACTGAAATATATAGGTGACATTTATCATTTATCATATATTACCTAATGTTTTTCTACATTAATGACATTCTAGCAATTAATAATTCAGACCTAGAAACTAGCTGAACTAAGTGGCCTAGTCAACACTGAAGGAGTAAGGTGTTGGGGTGGGTCTGGGTTTTTTTGGGGAGGGCAGGGAGGGAAAGACTGCGTGTTTGAGGGGTCTGTTGTTGGGTTTTCTTCTCTTTTTCCTGACTGAACCAAAGAACATTTTCCTGTCAAACCTATGATCTTTTTGTGTCTTCTTTACTGGTTTTCCTCCCTAAATTTATGGTTAATGATGTCAGCAGTTTGATGTTGAAATAAGCAAACAAAATCTCAGAAACTAACAGCAACTGTTCTGTTCATTACATCTATCTTAATTTCATTTAGCGGCTTAATGTAGTGTCCCCCCCCCCCCTTTGTCAGTAGTGTGGCAAGGTGATTGCCCCACCTAGCCTTGAAGAAAACAGATAAGTGGCAAGAAATTCAAACATTTCATGCAACTCCACTGCATCATTCACTCTCAGCTTAGAGAAAAGTCAGAAAAGTCTCAGTGAGAAACTTCCTATTGTTCTTAACCTCCTACCTGTCTACACTTAGATGGTCAAAATGCAGAATAGATGATGTTTTTGTTAAACAAATCACTGTGGCCCACCATCAATCTTGTGTATTCAAAGGATAATAGTGTGAAGAACTGTGGGAGGTAAAGGCGACAGGATCTGCATGATGAGCTTGAGCAACACTCTGAATGCAAGCTATGAGGCCCTGATACGGAACAAGCCTTGGGCCGATGGGCCAGGATGTTGGGAAACAGGAAAAGCATGGCATGCAGAGGCATGTTGAGAAAGTACCGAATGAGGGCATAAAAGAGGCTCGATTGTAATAAAGTTTGTCTCAGTATCCTCACCGACCTGAGTTGGTACCTTCAATACGCCACAAAGAACTGCAAGATTTTAATGAGTTTGAATAATACTGTCCTGCTAGTCCACGTGAATCTCTGAAACGCTGCTGCCAAGAGCAACAAAGGTGTTTGGGGGTTTTCTTCCTCCACTTGCTTCAACTCTGCTGAAAGAATTGGAATTGGATGAAAAGAAGCACTTGGTCAAGTATAGTTCATGTGAGTAATACATCCTGGGAGCAAAAGGCCTGTAACTTCTGTCATGCTATTTTAGCATACTTTCTGAGAATTTCTTGCTTAATCTTCCATTTAGATAAAATAAAAATTCATCTTAGAATCATAGAATCACCTAGGTTGGAAAAGACCTTTAAGATCATCAAGTCGAGCCATTACTCTAGCACTGCCAATGCCACCAGTGAACCATGTCACTGAGGGCCTCATCTACATGGTTTGTGAACACTTCCAGTGTTATTTTGGTATAGGAAGGCAGGTGATTTCAGACCGATATGAAGAATGATGGTTGTAAGAGTACAAGTCTAAAGAAAAAAAAGATTTGTTATTGCTTTAAGCTGTTGAAAATGGCATACTTTGAAGTCCATGCAGGTATTACTTGTTGGCTGTATATTCTCTCAGCACAAAGTAAATGTAAACATAGGGAAGTGCTTATGCTTTGGTCTGCTGTTTACTATCTTATGTTAGTCCATGCATTTTCCAGTACCAGCTTAGAATAAAGGAACAAAATGCAAATCAACTCAACTCCTATGTTTTAAACTGTCTGTATACTACAAAGTGAAGCACTTGAGGTTTTGTGTGATGCAGCATGATTACGATCAGCAAAATCATGATTAGAAATGCTTGGGGGGGGAGGGGAGGGCAGTAGGGCACCAAGAGGATAATGGTGTAGGGATAGCAGGAGTAGTAAAGGCTAAGAGAAATGAATCTTAAACATGTTCATCTTTAGCTCTAAGTCTACGTGTCCAATAGGCAGTCTGTTTCAGATGTCCAAAAGTTTTCTATTTCTAAATGTGTTTATAAGCTTGAATATCAGAATTCAGCTGAGCAATCCTGCCATACTGCATCATTTGTGAAGCTTTAAAAGCTGTATCTGTGAAATACTGTTCAACAACTGCTCTAGTTGTGCTAAAACATTGCAGGCAGTGATTTGTCATATTCTAGCCATCATTTGCCTTCCCAAGCTGCAGCAACACCAGCTACACTGAGTTCCTTCTCTTAAGCAAAGGTACTAAGAACCATTATTGTTCCATTTGCGTATGCCCCTCCTGGAACCTTTTTGACCAGTCAGTCATTTAATTCAAAATTCAAAGAGGGATGGAATGTCATCAATTCTGTCGATTAATATTGACAGTCAGGTACAGGAGATCCAGCCCTTGCACACCCTGAGAATTTTGTAGATTCCAAAGAATCTACAAAATTTAGCATGCTAAAACATGAATTTAGAATGCTAAAACATTCTGGGGCAGGACAAAACTATAAATATCAAGGTGGATGTAGGTTGTGCCAGAATATTTGTTGCCATTTTTAAATATATCTGAAAGGATGAAACTATTATTTGCTGTATATCCAAAAGAACTAAGGAGGACAACTGGCAGAATTGTAACATTAGACTATGGGAAAAAAGAATGAAGACTGTGATTGATAAACAAAATCTTTCCCATTCCCCCCAGGTGAATACAGGACAGCAACTACACGAAGCACTTTAAGTGTATACAAACAGATTTGTGTGTGCTTGTTATAATTATGTTGTAGCTTCCCTTTTGGTCAGGCCTTGCTGGTTGAACTATGGGACCTTCTGAAAATTTATTTTGATTTAACTGCCAATCATTATAAGGTATAATTAAAACTTATTACGAAAGTAATCCCTGACATTACATTCCATAAAGTTCTTATGCAGGACCTGACGCTTGTATTTGGTATAGCAGTGAGTCATCCAAATGCCATTTCTAGTATTTCACAACTATTTAAAACATCCTGAGCTTTACAAGCACTTCATTAATATTCTTCCTTCTGAAGACCATGCACCATTCCAAGTTAAAAGCATCCTCCCCCTTAAAGCTCGCATTAGAAAAGGACAATTTGTTGCAGCTGTGTACCCATAACCTTGAATTCAAATACTTCAGAAGGCCAAAAGCAATACTTAGAATTATATTTTTCTACAATTGTACATTTTGACCAATCTGTATTTACAGCTTTACTGTTGTCTGCAAAAAACCCCCCAAAAGTAGTTCTGTGGTGGACCAGCAGTTGAGAGAAAACTCCTTCAGCAGGCTGTGGTATTATCCCTCATAAACCAGAAAAGTTTTCTTCTTCACAACAAGAAAGATTTCCACTGTAAAACTCAGTTGTTCTGAAAAGATCCATCCTGTTTAAACTTTCTAGATTTATATTGCAATCTAAGATCATGCCTTCCCCAGTTCTCTTGTACTGAACCCAGGACACTGCACTAACATTAAGACAAGTGTAAAACGCCGTGATCTAGGAAGAAATGAGACTGTTCCCTCTGTAGTATTTGTGGCAAGGAAACCATGCTGGAGATTGTGGCTGCTCTCTGAGAAACTGATTTTAACAATAGCGTGCCAAAGCTTTAGAGCAGTAACATGTCAATGACTATGGCAGCCTCTACATATGCATTGTAACTTATTCAGGTTATTTGGCTCTTCGGAAACCGAATAATGCCAGAAAAATGTCCATGCCCCTTATATGCTAACATCCAGACTGTAGCATTTTAAAAGAAAAGAAATCAAAGGAGATTTTGTTTCCATTTGTATCTAAGGTTAAGGGTGGCCTTCACTGTGAGCTAGTGTTGTTCCAACAGAAGCCCACCTGTAGTGCTTATATTCATGGTAAGCCAAAGGGTTTCTGTCCAAGTATGCTTCCTGTGGACTTATGCATGTTGAGGAGAGTGTCAGAGATGTGGATCCATGGCCAAGCACAGCTGTGGCTGTGACAGACCACCAAATGGGGTCTGTAAAGCTCTCTTGCTTTAAGTACCATGCAAAAGAAATTGTTCTGTCCTCATCCTTGGGGCAGTAAATTCTATTCTGCCATTACAACTGATAAGCCCTAGTTTTGAAAAGATGTTTAAGTGCATAAATGCAGCAAATGCAGCTCCTCTGCTTCATAATCGATAGGTAAATGCCATGTAGTGCCATAGTCACTTCGTGTTCAGAGGGGTTATATCATCTCTAATGTCACTGAGAACTGTTTGAGCCTTTGTTCAGTAAGGACTTTCCCTGGCATCTGCTAGTAAAATGTGTCCTTTTCCTAAGGAAGCACATTAGGCAGCATACTATTGAGTTGCTCTTTCCAGAAGCAGTGTATACACATTTAAAGACTTCTTCTGTTTCATCTGGCATCATGAACCTTACCTAATGGGGAGGAAATGGGAGGGTCCTCCTGGAAGGTAACTGCTGGCTCTGAAGTTGTGTCTTTTCAACCATTGCAGGGACTGACACAGGAGGTATGTTTCTAAGGTCAGGTCCTAAAATTTCCACAGTGACTTTATTGCCATCACTTGAATGACTGCACATTTACATCACTGCAGGCAGCTGAGATCAGAATCTGGACCTTTGCCTATGAAATACAGCAGGGAATTGAGGAAAATCTGTGTTAAATATAGAATAAGTTAACAGCCGTTAGTTCTGGTTATGTCATCATAAATCAGGGAGTAAGCCATGGGTGGAATCTGATAATTCACAAGCAGCACATCTGTAAATTAATTAGCAGGGTCCCTCAGTGAAGGCAAAGGGAATGATGTAAGTCCCATGACTCACAGGGATTTTATTCTTGTTTCTAATACACTGTTTCCAGTGATAAGTGCCTGGCAAAAGCACAGCATCCACCTGGGAAGCAGAGTGCAGTGAAGTCCTGCTTCTTCCCTTCCCCACTAGGAAGGTATGCTGAGGACAGGGGCATGCAAAGATTCACTGGGGTCAAAGGAAATGCCCAGTTACATTTTCTGCTCCTGGGAAAATGAAGAATATTGACTGTGCACATAGGCCAAAGACTGCTTTGCTTTTACTGTACTTGTAGCTATTAAGCTAAAAATAACAGTTCAAAAAGCTGTTCTGTAAGGAGACTAAGGTTTCTGGCCTCAGGCATAACCAGGAAGAGCACTGGAATGCACATCTTGAATTGCGACCTTTCTTGGACTGACAGCTTTGACCCCAGAGTAAGAAGGGACATGTGGTCCCCACTAGTAAGAATTACCTCTTTAAGATTGAACTAAGTGTTAGAAAAACAGTTAGAATGTTATCTTGTAAGTCTTAGCACTTGAATCTATTTTTTCCTACAAACTGTCTCTCCAAGACCT
>NW_009925716.1:0-3349 GCF_000696875.1 Nestor notabilis | reverse complement strand
TTCCTGCTGCCCTTAAACTCCAAGTATGATTCCCTCTCAGGATGTTGTACTGGCACAAGGAGTGAGATGGCATCTTCCAGCCTGGACACGCTGCTGGGGCTGGAGCTGTGTGCCAGCCTCCTCATGCACCCCAGGAGGGTCTCTTTCCAAGGCAGCTGAAAGAAAGGGCTAGTTAGGGCAGAGAAAGAAAACAGAGCATGTGTTACCATCCTTTTTGGAAAGCATTTTTATCTGCATCCTCCAAGGTGTGTCTCAGTTTAAAACTGCTTCCCCTCCCCCCAAAAAAACCCCACAACAAACCCTTTTAGATTCCCTGAATCTGACCCAGTCCAGCAGCTAGCAGAGTGGTAGCATGGAGGGCTAGGAGCAGAGCGTGCCTCAGAGACAGCCCTGCTCCTCAGAACCCAGGTTCAGACAAAAGATCTTTCACCCAGACTAATGCTTTACTGTCCCTGCTGGTACTGACTGAGCTCTCTGTCATAATGGGCTTTGAAGGAACAGTGTCCTTCAGTTTTTCAGCTGTGCCTAACTTTATAAAACTGTTATCTTCCTGGGATTGTACTTGTGTGTTTGTCTTGGAAGCAGAAAGGTTACATGTCAGCCTGAGCTGAAACAACCAGAAAAGCCCCTGCCTTGACTGAAGATAACTGCAGATGAGCCTTCAACCAAATTTATCCTCTCCACACATGTATAATTTGATTATTTTACGGTCTCCATATACACAGAGCCTGCATAACAAGTACTAAAAATGTGTTCTTTTCTAATGGTATAATAAATTCAATTTTAACTACCATATATTCAAATTAGTGTATTCACTGTACTCAAGTTTAAATATCTATGAAGGTTCTGTCATGTTTTGGGATTTTTTTGGTTTTTGGATTTTTTTCCCCCTAAGGGAACAACACTTCCTCCAGCTTTCACAACTCTTCTGTGCCTTTCACTGAGCATCCTGAATGGGCTGTATAAATCTCACTTGCAACTCCCAAGTGTCAACAAATACTTTCTTAAGTGGAAGATTAATAGCATGTTATCTTCCAAGGCCTCTTTACTTGAAGGTCAGCAGAATATTTTGCTGACATATGCCTACTCTTGTTTTTACAAAAGTGGTAAAAAGAAAAGGGAAGTTTCGTCAGGCCCACAAAGACAGAAGGCCAAGTTTATAGATGGCTGACAGAGGTTGCTCTCCAATGTTTTCATTTGCAGTGGGGTGGTGTCTACCAGGGCTCACTGTGGCTAATGGGGCAGTGGGAAAATTGAAGGCTCTGCTTTTCTGCCCGCTAATAACTCTGTTTTGTAGGGACATAAACACTGTGCCATCTCCCTACTGATAGATATTTTTTCCTACCATTCAAACAATCTGAATTCCAGACTCTGAATTTAGATGATTCTGTAGTTCTGCTCACTGCCATTGGTTACCTACTTAGGAATGATCCCCTTTAGCCAGCCTTCTGCCACTCTGAATATTTTGGATGTGATGGAAATATTTTTATTATACAAGCAGAATCATATATGGCTAGTTATGGATAACGACATGTGGATAGCATAATGCATGGATTACGTAGTAAGTGTACAGTTGTAGGTGGTGGTTGGTATTTTTAAAACAAATAATGAAAACTATTTAACTACTAGAAAATATATATGCATTTGATTGATTGGATATTTAGTATGATGCTCTTCCATTTGTCTGGGTCCATGGCGCTATTACAGTTTATGTTAAAAGGCCTTAATATATTGCTTGCTGTTTTGCAGGAGATGGGTTAAAGGCAAAATAGCATTGCTAACCCAGTCTGCATTTTACCACCTGTAGGTTTAGGTTTCCATGTGCATTCTTCTAGTCCTGTAAAACTTGGGGGGAAAGCAGGAGTAAGATTGAACAGAGAATGCATTTAAAGGGAATATCATTTCACTATATGAAAATTCAAAAGCGTTTCTTCACCTTAAGGTTTTGGAGTTTTGTGGTGGGTTTTGTTTTCTTTCTTGTTTTGTTTTGGCTTTTTAAGAGCTTGAGTTAATGTGCTGTGAAGTTCCTCCAATGTCAGAAGATATTCTACCTCAGGAATTAAAGTCTGTAGGTTTCACAATGCAGATGTAATTTAATCAATCTCAATTTGGGCAAGCCCTTAGGTAGTACACTAAATCACTAAATTCCCTTCTACTTCCATGCTGCAGCATTGTAACTGTAACACAAGGGGGTTTGGAGCAACCTGGTCTAGTGGAAGGTGTCCGGGAGTTGGAACTGGATGAGGTCTCTTCCACCCCAACCCAGCCTGTGATTCTGTGCAAGTGGATCTGGCAGAAAAATAGTAAATCTGGGAACTAGTATGCTGGCTGTCATGCCGTGTCTTCTGTTCTGATAATTTAATGCTGATATGAGGAACTTTGCATTAGAGAAGTTACTCCAGACGATACAGTTTCCATGCAGTGCACAAGTTAATACTGTACTGTGCAAGAGGAAAGTAGTGCTCCATGAGAAAAGATGCTTCCCTCCCAGCCCAAAAATAGGCTGTTTGAGGCAATATTACTTGGAGCCGTGGGGAGCAGAGCGAACTTTTAAGATTATACTGAACTTTTCAGTGCTAGAATCCATCAGCTCTTAAGAAAGGAGATGGAAGCTCTCCTGTGGGAGGGTTGCTAGCCAGGCTGGCTGCTAGCAGGGACCAACCACATGCTGAGGTGCAGTCATGATTTCTCCAAGTGGATCTGGAAGAATTGTTTCATAAAATCTAAAGTTGCTCCTGTCATGATGATTCAGACACGTCAAACCTGCATATTTACTTCTGTTTAGCCTAATCGTGCATGAACATGGGTTTCTGCTGGCTTCGGTGAAGGGCTGGGGTGAAGTTGTATTTTGCAACTGCAGCACATTAATACTTGAACCCGTATTTCTTAAAACAATAGCACTTTGAAAAAGGCGTTCCTCACATGTGCCACAGCCTTTCTAGAATGGAGGGGTTGGGATTCGGGACTGGTTTGTGGCTGAAAACAAATCGGGCACATTCATACCTTCCACATGTTCGCGGCGATTTAGTAAACACTTAGACCAATCCACATTTCGGGAGGACGGAGGGACGACCATCTAGCTTTGGGCAGGAAGGAAAAGGCTGCTCTGTCCCTTCTCGGGGGGTTCGCCAGCGAGCTGCGGGGTGGAACTGGAGGAGGCGCAGGGAGAGAGGCATAGAGGAGAGGCCGGGAAGGAGGAAAGGAAAAAGGAGTCGAAGAAGGCGCGGGCAGGGGCTGGGTTTGCAGGGGGGTGCGGGCAGGGGGACATCGGGCCGCCCGCCCGTGTGCCGGGAGCTGCAGGGGGAAGGCGGGGACGGGACAGGAGGGCGGGAGGAGATGGGAGGGAGGG
>NW_009925715.1:1363-9149 GCF_000696875.1 Nestor notabilis | reverse complement strand
GGTTACGCGCCCTGCCAGCAGCAGGTGACGTTCCTGCCGCAGCGAGTCACATAGAGGTTGTCCCCACTATCTTTTAAGGCGGGCTGTGACATCCGTGGTGGCTGTTTGACCGTGGGGCTACAAGGCAGGACGTAACCCGAAAGATACGCAAAAGCTTGTACGACCGCCCCGCGGAATGTGTGTAGGACAGTGACGTGCGCCCCGGTTGCATCTTCCCTAAGCATGGGGCTGGAAAACGCTTGGGAGTTCCCTGCTCTTCAATGTTGATTGCGAAGCATGTGTAATTCGGCATCTAAATCCAGCAAGATCTGGTTTGTGGTCGAGTTTTGAGTTAACTGTTAACGGAGTTGTCCATAAGCAACTTGGAGAAAGAGACCCCAAGGCCATAGCCTTCTCTGTGTGAGTTTGTATTAAAATCCGTGTATTCCCTCATCCCCTTCCTTTTCCTCTTCATCCTTTTGCATTCTGCCCCTCCTCTAGACTAGGTGACTCTTCCTCTCTCCCTCTGGACTTGAGAAAAGCACAGAGCCAGATAATTAACTGCAGAAAATAACAGTGATTTCATTCCAAAGTAGTGGCCAAGCTGGCAGATGCACTGGAATAGCTGCAAGGGTTGGCTCTTCAGCTGCAGCAACACCCAGAAGTCATCCTTATGTAAGCAGGGCCAGCGGAGCAGACTTAAATCCTGCAGTGAGACGATGTCAAAGGAAGGAGCAGGAAGAAGTTTGGAATACTTTTGGTGGCCCAAGCAGCAGCATGGATTAACTCTGGTTTGTATAAACTCTGGTAGCGCATCACAGCACTAATCTGACACAGTGCTGTTTAGCAGCATGATCCTGCTCCTGCTCTATTAATCCTCTGCTGCCTGCAGATGCAAGAGCCCTGCACAGCTATCTTCACTTAATCCCTCAACAGCTTCTTATAACAAGGCAGATTTGTGGCCAGTGAACATTGTGAAATGCTGCTCTGGAGTTACTCATAAATTGCACGCGCTTGAGCGAGGCCGTAGCTGAGATGAGTCACGTTGTAAGACTCCTCCTGAGGGTCTGAGCCTCTCACACAGCCAGGATGAGGCTGGGTTCTATTTGCTTACCTTGGGGCTGGTGTAGCTGTGGGGGAGATAGCAGTTGGGTTACGCAGCTCTGTGGGAGTGTTACCACGTTGCAGCTTTCTTGCTAGTTTGGTTTAGTTTCTAAGAAGCAAAGTATTTGGCAACTTATTATGTCTTTCAGTCTCTGTGTTTCTGTAAGTACCATTCCAAGAGCTGGTGCTTCCTCCTCCGAGTGCTTTCTGCTCATTAACGTGATAGATTTGAGGCCAGAAGGGATGATCCACTCATTAATCTGGTCTTGTATAAGAGAGGAGTATATTTTAACCTAATGTAATGCACCTTCAGACAGGGAGGGTTTTCAGCAGTTTCACTGTTCAGCCTTTGCAGCACTGGATTCCAAATGCCAATCCTTGAACTTCCCAGTCCACATTTTGTGTGTTATGGACACCAATTGTGATACGTGAATTCCCGGGTGTTTGCAAGCTTACTAGAAGGTGTTTGGTGCCACAGGCTGCTCTTGAGACTCTTCTTCTGTGTTCATGCCTGGCTGGAAGGGCTGTTGTGCCTGAAGCCAGAGAAGGAGAGGTGGAAAGTTCGGATCTGCTGCAAGCTACCAACCCAACCATTCTGGTGGGTAACATTCGGTCAAAGAGGAGATAAAGAACCCACGCTTCCCTTGCTCAGCACCGTGGCCGTGGGAGCGAGCCACACGGGGTGGTTTTGGGATGGTTTCCCTGCTCTCCCTGGTGAGGTGTAGCTGTGCAATCGAGGGTGGCACCAGCTGCACACCCTGCACAGTCACATGCCGCAGGGGCCTGCAAGGCTGCCCGATGGCTCCGGGATGATTTATGTGTTTTCCATGATCCTCCTTTTCGGATGCAGCTGCCAAGTCTGCACAGCGCTCTTCAGCTGGGAGGCTAATACACTCAGTGCATCTTCCTCCGGGCTTTACACGCTGCAAGAAGCTTTCACAAATGAAAGGACTCTTGTTGTCTGCCTGCCTTGGAAATACTCTCCAAGATCCAGCTTATGGAGCTCTTCCCCAGGCTGCTGAAGTGCCAGGATCTGCTTCTTTCACATTCTGCTATGGTGAATCCAGTTATGCTCATTTCAGTTGTTTTTTCTTCTTTGATTTTTTTAGCTGATTTGGGATTGTATGTTACTTAATCAGCTTTGTTGAAGTCTTTTTGACTCACTCAGTCGTTAGACTGCACTAGGAAAGACATCTGGAATTAGTGCATGTCCCAGACAAGGGATTGTGCTGCTTTTATAGCAATTGGTTTGGGTGCTGTTTTCCCTTTGTATCCCCTTGTAACATTACCTGAGGTTTGTAAAATGAGCCTTGGTGTTTGCCTGTCTTTTAGTTACTCGCAAGGCTCTCAGCAGTGTGTTTGCTGTGCTCCATTTCCATTGCTATGGCTTCCTGCTGGAAGGCTTCCACCCCTGAAAGGCCATTTGTTCCGGTGTGTGAATCCTCAGATCTCCAAGTTCTGCTCATTGTGCTGTTCCCGCTCAGCTTGCACAAGACACCCCACCAAGGTTACTGTGTTCAGGGCCCAGCAAGGCCACCAGTTCCTGTTAGCTGTGGGGGTCTGGACTGCAGAGCCAGAGCTCTGGCAGGCAGATCAGCACAGCGAGGGTGAGATCCAGAGCACAGGACCATAAAAGCCCGTGGTGCTTTTGCAGGCCCATGAGTTATGTTCCCCCTTCTCATAGCTCTCGTTCTATAAAGCCCTCCTGACAAATGAGAGGTGAGGGGGCAAATAAGGCCAGTGACACTACGACCAAGGTGGCTGATCTGTGCACCAGTGCATGCATCTTGGTGGTCTGGCTGTCATTAAATATTACACTATTTATAGTCTACGCTGTTAATAATTCACAAGCTCCTGCTTGTTTTAAGAAGCCTCCTTGGAACAGAGAAAGTTCAACTTGAGTTTGTGGAGGCAAAAACGAAGGTGAAAGGAAAAAGCAGAATGGGAGGAAGAGAAAGCAAAGGAAGTAGAAGAGGAAAAGGGATTTCCCTCTTCAGTGAAGAGAATGGTGAGAAGTGAGAGGAGAAAGTGCCATCAGAGTCCCCCCACAGATTAGCTGCTGCTATTGCCCCAGGGCACACCAGAAAACCTCTGTCACTTCTCTGTCCTCTTCTTCCCTGTTGCTCTGTAGCTTTACTCACCGTGGCTTACTGTGGAAATTAGAATTAGTTTTCTATAGATGGTCATCAATTGATGCATGTCTGGTACCTGAGGGGTTAATCTGTAAAGGTCTGCTGGAGGAGTACACTGTGGAGCAGTTGCACAGATGGAATAGCAGAGACAGGCTGCAGTCATTTCTGCTCTGCATTCTTTTGGTCTCTTTGGGATTTTATAATTCGTGGACCACATCTTTGGGTATAATAAACAGAGCAGATGGCTTCGTGTGTGTGGTGAATTCAGCCCTTCCATGATGAGTAGCTGTGCTGGAATAAGGGAGGCAGAGGTTGGGGGTTATTCCTTTTAGGTTCAAAACCATCCCTCTCTGTAAGCTCGCCAGGGGTGCCCTGCGAGGGAGCTGCTTTCAGAAACATCTGTGCTAAATTTACCCCCTGAAGTCACAAGAGCTGTTATCTCACATGGCTGAAGGTCGTGCTGAGAGTTTTGAACTTGAACTGTCCTAGATGAAGATAACAGAAAAGGGTCCCTGTGTGGCAGAGAAAGCTGCTCAGCCTCGCTCGAGGCCACCGTGCCCACAGCTTGGTGCGTGTCAGTGTAATCCCAAACATCACCGACCTCTACCACAGCTATTCCACTTCTCCCGTAAAAAGTCCTTGCTAAACCATACTGTGTGTTCCTCTTTGGCCTGAGTTTACCCAGCTGCCAGTCACTTGCATTGTCCGGAGCTCAGGCTCCTTGCCAGAGGAGCACAATGCCCCACAGGCACCGGCACTCGGGCTGCGGCGTTCCCTGGGTTTGGAATGACGCTCCTGTCCACTGTGCAGTGAGAAACATTACTGGGCTGGACGGTGTTCCTCGGGCTCCAGAGGAACATAGGGTGTAGTCAGCAGTCAACTGCTGAACGTGCTTACGGTAGGAAGAGTATGTTCTGCTGCTTATAAAATCTGTGTTCGGCACTGGACAAGCAGGATTATGTAGGGGGAAAATCAGTTGCATGCAGGGTGTCCCTGTAAACTTCAATACATTGTCTATAAATGCAATGTATAGAAAAGCAAGTTGAGTTTAATAGGAACAATGAAAGGCACAGATCACCTCCAGTCTGTAAAGCAGATCAATAAAATCATAAGGACAGGAAAAATTGGCACGTTGGGGAATTACAGGGTCGTGTCTGACAGCTTCTGCCTGGAAACAGAGGAGCTGCATTCCTTGGAAAGAGCAGGTTGCTTGTAGATAAAGAGTGTTTGCTCACAGATCAAAGATGGGCCGGAGCTGGTGTGGAACTGAGCCTGGAATACTTGGGTGGCTCGTATCCAGGCCTGTTGCTACAGGGAATGTGTGCAAAGGGCTCCAGAGAAGGTGGAGAGTTTGAGACAAATGGAGGATTAAAGATTAAGGCTCACATTGACTGCATTGTTTTATAGATGGATATGAAAATTCAGACTGAAGATCAAGGGTTTACCACCGTTTGTATGGAGTAGCCTATAGAACAGCTAAAACTCCTCCAGAGCCAGAGGCCAGCACTGAGGACTCCCCTGTTATCCCTCCCGAGGCTGACGGCAGGAGCTTCACACCAGTGCTGAGTTTCGTGGGTTCTGGATACTCTCAGCAGCTCTCCTGAGCTGGTGCTTCTCTTGAGGCCAGAATCAGTGTGAGGGCACATTGCTGGAACTGCCCTGCCTCTCCCAGTGTAAACAGCATGTGGGAATGTCAAGGAAAAGCAACCGCTCAGCGCCCTCGCAGGTGTGGAAGAGCAGCCCCGCGAGAGGAGAGGACTCGGGGTGTGCGGTTTGTCCCGCAGCTGGTGTGGTGGGACTGAGGCAGGGTGTGATGGTGCTCGCCAGGCACAGCCATAGGCGACAATCCTGGTTTCATCCCAGTGACAGTCCAGGCCTCCAGCTTTCTCCCTGTGACTCAAACTCCTGCCATTTCTAGGAGATCACCGGGGAGAGAAGCCAGAAAATGCCAGTCGGTGCTGAAGTCACGAGGCCTCTCTGGTCTTCCTCTGCTGCGAATCCTCTTCTCTTTCTGACCTCTGTTGTACAATGAATGAGTAAGGAAACGGAATTGCAGGGAGAGGAAGTGATAACCTTGAGTTGTCCTTTGGGGCAATGTGATAATCCAGGCTGAGCTGATTAGTCATCCAGAACAATTAAAATACTGCTTTATAGTATTATGAGTAACAACTACTGGAGATGCTGTGGGAAAGGCATCGCTTGCAAGGGGAAGAAAACAGTAGATGCACAAAATGATCTCATTCCTCTGCAATTTTTAGAACATAAACCCAGAGAGTGGGAGTGATTGTGAGCAAACAAACTCCAACGAGGATTCAACAAGGAGCTTGTTTACACCTCTGAGGAGAAATGGCAAACACTGAGTGTGTCTTTATCCGTTTCCAGTGCATGGCACAAGTCTCAATTTTGGAAAATACCCCTTTCCATTAAGTTCCTTTAGAATATCTGAGCTCTTGTGACATCTTGATAATGTGCCTCAGATCAGGTGTCAGGGATTAAACTCCTGGTGTTTTGCATCCAAATGAGATTTCTACTGGAATATAAATATTTGCATTTAGAAACTGATGGTGTGAAACAATGTGCTACAATTGTAATTATCCTTTGTTGGTTAGACTTGCCGGGATGAAGGTTCCAGTGTATTTTGTATGGAATCCCTGCTTTCCCTGCAGTATAATCCATCATTCTATGATTACTGGTAATCTAGTCAGATCAGTTGCTTGCTCTGCTCGTATTTAACAGGTCCTAGTGCAGCCAGGGAGAACACAAAAGGAAATCCATGGCTTAATCTTTCAGAAGAAGCTTCTTCACATATTGAAATCCACCTGGCACATGTCAGGTAAGTCAATAAGAGACATGTCATGGGAAGAATACAAAGCCACTGCTCCTTTATCAAACAAAAAGGAATACGGGCCACTTTCCCCTCTAGTTCGGAATTCAGGGATTTGGGTGGCCTCTAATGCCCTCTAATGGACAAATCTGTTGGAGCAACGTCCTCTTGGGGTGAAACGATCCGGGATCTGCAGCGCTGCCAGGAGCCTGCCCAGCTTTCCCTGGGAGCCTGCCAGCCCCCAGATTAAACCCATGTTTAAAGGTTTGTAGCTTAGAAATACTAAGTCACCTCTTACCCAAATTCAACTTCCATCTCTTCTCTTCATTCCTTCCATCCCTTCCTTCCGCATCTGCCCGACTTTGTTTGTTTGGCTTCACTTAAGAAAGGTGGGAAAATGTTTTTTGACCCTGATCCCAGATCTGGCACAGTCCCTCCAGGATGAAACCCTGTCCATCAGGAATTGACATCAAACGTGTGCCTTGCAGAGGGATGCCTCTGTAAATGGTGGGAGGTGTCTGGACCAAAGCTGATAAATAGAAACTAACCAGTATCACTTGGTGTATTTGAGCCACTTCTGCAGAGTTTGACAAATGTGGTGAAAATGAGAAATGGGATGGAAGGAATGAAGAGAAGAGATGGAAGTTGAAAGACAGACTGCAGGGAGGAGGAGGGGAAAAAAGATAGGCTAATAAATAAATCATTTGAGTTGAAAATACACAGTAGAAAAAAGCAAAAGATACAGATGTGGGAGGGGAAAAATCCGTATTCTCAGGGACTTTCCTCTTACGTGAGACTTCTACCACTGGTGCCACTCTTGACAGCCACAATGGGACATTTTTAGTGAGGAAAACCCACTGGCATTCCCACAAAGCCTGACAAGACTCTGTGGATGCCTTAGGCTGTCATTTCTTATTTTATTTTGCATATAAGCTTAAGGAAGTGCATTAAGAAGCTCTTGCCAAAGTGTCTGAAAATAATCCACCAGCATAACCAAGGGGCACGAGATTGTCAAGAGCTGCCAAAGAAATGATACCACAACTCAGGAGTTATCTGGGGCTGGGGAACTTGTGTGATTTATCTTCAGACAATACCTCACCAGCAGTCACAGACTGTTACGTGTCTGCCTGCTGGGGAGAGAACCCTGTGTGTGTTCATGTGTCCAACACAGGGGGTCTAGCACAACAGTTAACAGAGACACTGTGGTTTTTCCTAGGCCAGCAGATCCCTTCTGGGATAGTGGGTCTCAGGTGCTTTTTCTAGCCTAGGGAGAAGAGGAAGCAGTTAAAATGAAGCAGAGAGCTTTGGGAAAGAATCATCTTGACCAAAAACTGGCTGGAATTTTCCAAAGTGTTTTGGGGAAACACTATGAGGATTTCCAGCATCACCATTCAACCTCTGAAGATCCCCCCTGTCTAAAATCTGGGATTTTACAGCACGCTGTGTTTGCTTTTAGGGAACAGATTTGCTTTGGGAAAAACACTCTGAGAAGCAGGAAGAAGCACTGCTTGTTTTGTTTACTAGGTTTTGAAGGGAAGAAATAGCCTTTTTCTACCAAAGTCAAGAGTTCCCAGATGCTTTGCTCTCTGAGCAGCCCTGGTTGCTTTCTGGCTTTCAGGACATGTTTTCAGAAGCCTATCAATAAGCTGAAGCCCTTTCCTGCCTCTGCATGGATTATTATTGTTTAGATTTTGGCAGAACGTAGAGATCCCTATGAAGATTGTGGCTGTATTGCCTTTAGTTGGTG
>NW_009925715.1:0-1257 GCF_000696875.1 Nestor notabilis | reverse complement strand
TCTTACACTTTGTGACAAAGCCTTTTCTGTCAGCCCAAACAGGTTTTGGGTGTGCTGTGACCTGGGGGACTCGGAGCTGGCCCCATTCCCAGATGCCCACACACCTCCTGGGGGAGCACCACCGGCGGGGCTGGAAGTCCTGGAGAACACACCTCTAGCATTGTCCTGTTTTCCGGAGTCCCAAGTAACCATTTACCTTGCAAGGGGAGAATAACAAATGCTTATGGAATGGTGGGGGGATGCAACGTGCCCGTTTGCTGGGGTGGCTTTTGGTGGAGCCTTTCCTTGTGCTCAGACAAACATGATTGGGAAAGGCCCCTGGGAGCAGCTTCACTCACAATCTGACCCAGAGGAGACGTCAGCAATTAACATGTATCATGTAGGGCTGGCTCGGATATGAGTATACATAACCAGTACATTAGAAGACTTGCCTAGACATAAGACAATATTTGTTTTAAAATTCTTTATGAAACATATTAATGCTGACCACTACAGAGCACTCTACTGCACAGGGATCGATGGCCTTCACACCACAGCTAGGCACAGCAAATGGATCATACAAACTCCAGGGCACTTAACAGCCCAGTACTGGTCTTTGCAATTCGTAGATATCCGAACGCCTTTTGCATTTCCTGAAGGATAGTGCCACAAGTACAGACAGAAACTACAATTCATTCTTCAAACAATTGTTTTTTTTCTTAAATAAAATACCTGCAATTGATTTTCATCTTTCTATAAAGTATCTTCCTCTTCAAACACTTGCTACGAGCCACGCTCCTGACTTTGTTGCTAGAATGCAGTGGTACAGTTCACGCTGTAAGTCTGGATGACAGGAACTCCACTGTTCATTGTTTACAGGGAAGGTTGCCTCAGGATTTATTTACGTTGCTGGTAACAGTTCATACGTGCTATGAGAATGGCAAGTCCCTGAGTGGAACCAAGGCCCCTGCTGCGCGGAGCAGCACCGAGTGAGTCCCCTTTACTCTCCAGCTCGTCACTGTGTGCTTGACAATTGTCCATCAGCCGTTTGGGAGGTTTTACCTCAAATTACATCTTCACTGATACTGTCAGAATCTTACCCCGGCTCCGCACGGGAGGACACTGTTTTGTGCTCTCTGCTTTCCCACTTCCAGCGTCCACGCAGAGGGGCACTGGAAGCGGATGTTCCCGTGCCATGGTGTCCGCGTCCCCCGGCTGTCTGAGCCAGGGAGCGAACGCTGGCTGGGTACCACGTCACCGGGCGCTGTGGCTGCTGCC
>NW_009925714.1:0-1070 GCF_000696875.1 Nestor notabilis | reverse complement strand
GATATATATATATATATATATATTCCCATATCCACAAATATGAGAAAGGTATATTCAGAATGGAATTTTTGGCCATTGTTTGTGGTTTGTATTGAGTTGATTGTGTAAAGCTAGAGCCTTAAAATCTGTGCCTGTACCTAACCAGCCTTCTTCAGACAAATGTCTCTCATCATTTACTCCATATCCCTGAGCATTCTGAATCACTTACTGTCTTTTGTAACATATTTGTTTACTATTCAGTAAAACTCTTACACTGCTTTGCTGCAAAAACAGCTAGAGCCCTCCTTGTTACTTTGTGGCTAATGTAGTAAAACCAGCTCTTTCGAAGCACAAGAAATTTCACAATGTGACTATGCAACCTGTATAAACACTGCTGGGAGTCTCTTGGTTTTATCCAAGGTAGAAATCCACTCCTTCACTGATGTACATTATATTGTCTCTGAACACATCCCACAGTAAACTACAAAGCTGTGAAAATCTGGAGCCTGTAAGACTGCAGACCAATATTGCTCTGTCCTCCTGCACACATTCACTTCCCAGCATGCCATCTTCTGTGCTAACCCTTCTAGCTATCAAGGAGAAAACATAGGGTGGAAGGTCTTTTGTGTTTCACTGTCTTCCCAGATGACACGTTACTCCTTGTTATTAAAACGGCACCTTAAAGGAATAAGTTTGTTCAGAGAGCTTTGCAAAAATAATTGCTAGTATTGGGGTTTATCTGTGCAATTAGTCTGTAATCTGGGTCAAAACTCGCGATCTTTAAATGGCAGGGCTCCTTTTCTCCTACGAAAAATGTTAGCCTTCCACTCAAGAGCTGGAACATTTCAGATCTAAAGGGCTCCTGTAAACACTTTTCAAGAACTTCAGTTTGGGCACCCAGTGCTCCTACTCTCCTCTACCAAGAGCATCCTCTGGTCAAATTAACTCTCCGGACATGTATGAATGCCCCACTGCCATGGCCAAGGTGTTCCATGGGAGATGAAATCCTGTTGGTTACTTCCACCTCCAGAGGAGACCCCAGAGTGCTACAACCAAGAGGAAATACAGAATCATAGAATAGTTTGGGTTGG
>NW_009925713.1:26037-26364 GCF_000696875.1 Nestor notabilis | reverse complement strand
GGTGGGTGATGCACGGGAGGTGTTGCGGGTGAGCGGGGCCGCCCCACGCTGAACTTCAGTCTGGCCCCAGCGTGTTGGTGGGCGCCGGAGCAGAAAGCTCCTCCTCCACCGCCCCGGAGAGGTGCTGCCCCAAAAACCTGCTTTTCCTTCCCCTTCCCCTGGACAAACCCGTTCTGGTGTTAGTATTTCCCTGGCACAGCAAGTGTGGCGTTCAGTATTGTGATTTTAGGCTAGGACGAGCTCACCACTGGGGTCAACAGCCTCCCCCGCGCATCCCTTTCACACCAGACCTGGGGTGTCATCTGCACCAAGGTCAGCTTGGAAAGA
>NW_009925713.1:24315-25921 GCF_000696875.1 Nestor notabilis | reverse complement strand
CCCCGGGCCCAGCAGCTGACGGGGACAAGCGGCCTGTCCCCAGATGTTGTTGTTGTGGTGGTGTCCCCATACACAGCTACATGGGGTGCAGGGGACAAAGGGCAGCTCCAGGAGCTGCTGGCACTTATTTACAGGCAGTAGCAGACCTTGCCCTGGGCTCCTGGCACCCATTACCCCCAGCGCCACCCAGGGCATGAAGGCAATTGGCAGTGCCCAAGTCGCTGCCAGTGCTCAGTTGTGGGATGCGGTGGGAGGGAGGGATGGATGAATGGATGGATGGATGGATCGGGCAGTTGGCAGCAGGCCTGGAACAATGGGAGCTCCGGGATGTCTCCCCCAAATAGACACGTGGGACTTCCACTGTGGTCCCTGGGGTGCAGGGATGCACCAGCCACCTCCATGGGGCTGCAGGATGCATCATGAGGTTCTCACTCCCTGGGGCTGCTCTGCAGCGAGCAACACCCTCACAGAAGTCCAAGATCACAGAACCCCAGCCTGGTTTGTGCTGGAAGGGACTTTAAAGCTCCTCCAGTCCCAACCCCCTGCCACGGGCAGGGACACCTTCCACTAGAGCAGGTTGCTCCAAGCCCCTGTGTCCAACCTGGCCTTGAACACTGCCAGGGATGGGGCAACCACAGCTTCTCTGGGCACCCTGTGCCAGCGCCTCAGCACCCTCACAGGGAAGGATTTTCTCTTAGTATCTAAATATCCTCAGATTTGTCCCAGTTTGACGTGAGAGAGGAGCTGTGCACATGGCAGCTCTACCACTGCTCTGCAGCTCCCGGATTTCAAGCATTCTCCTCTCCAGAAGGAAACAGGCAGCAAACAAGCACCAGCAGAAACCAGCTGCTCTTTAATAGCTTCTGCTGGGGAAGGGCTGCGGAGGGACCCGGATATCGCTGCATCTCATTCTTCAGGGTCAAGAGATGGAAGATGCTCTGGGATTGTTATTAATGCTGATGGAGACCTATGCACCACCCGTGCAGGGAAGCACCTGGGACCACGCCAGGCACAGCCCCAGCCCCTCACTCCTCGCTCTGGACTCGTGCTCCTGGTCCCAACAGTTTTTTTGGATGTGGGATCCCACTGGGCTCCTCTGGGCAGAGGAGGGCCCTCGAGTCCTGGAGCTTGAATTAGGGGGCAGGGAGCTCCTCGCTCTGCCCGGACACCTGCAGCCCCTGACCCGCTTCTGTGGGTGAGCAGAGCAAAGCCCCAGAGCTCTGCCATGACACAGGCACAAGGCCCTGTCAGCATCGCTCACAGGAGATTCACCCAGCTCCAGGCACCATGCTTGGTGCAGGAGCACGGCAGTGCCCAGCCACAGCGGGGAGCTGCACAGTGAGGGTGGCTTCAGAGCTGGCACTATGTCCCTGCTGAGCGAGGGGCACCTCTGAAGGCAAATGCATCCACCAGCGAGGAGGGGCCACAGGGGCACCTGATGCCATCCCCCAGCGCTCCCAGGCAAGAGGACGCTGGGCAGGCAGAGGCAGGCAGGAGGCGGGGACGCAGGTGAAGGGGGAACCCAAGGTAGAGGCTGAGCAACCGTCTGGGAACACAGGGGATGCCGAGGCTCCCGAGCGCAGGCGCAGCCCGCCCCGGTCGCGCA
>NW_009925713.1:22406-24111 GCF_000696875.1 Nestor notabilis | reverse complement strand
GCCACAGGGCAGGAAAATCATCTGGGTCTGGAGGAGAGACAGAGAAGAGGACATGGAGGGTGGTGTTGTCCTGTAATGCTCATCCCAGCACCACTGCTCTCCAGCACAGGAGTACACCCGGGGGTGTCACAGCATGGGAGGCAGAGCCCTGCACCCCGATCTCCAGTGATGGGGCTGTGCTAGAGCACGAGTGCAGCGGGTCTGAGGGAGGGACTCGGGTACAGGGCTGAACTGACCAGCCACATGAACACTTCCCATGGCTGCTCCATGGACAGACCAGCACAGGAGCTCAGCAAGACCCTTCCCAAGCCCACAAGGAGCCTGGCCCTGCTCTGCCTCCCTCCCCATAGTGATGCCTGAAGCCTGACTGTGCCCAGGAGCTGAGGGATGAGCATCCAGGCATTGTCCAGGGCTATGGGGCTGCTGCCCTCACTCCACCCCTGCTCCAGCACCACGCGTGTGCCAGGGTCTCACCTCCTGCTCCATGCAGACAACACACTCCGACTTCTTCTCCCACTGCAGTGGTGGAGCCATCGGGACCACAGGGCTTGGAGGCTCCTCGCACGGAGCGCTGGGTTCTGGGGCTGCAGGGAACTCGGTGTCCTCCGTCCTCAGCAGCTCTGCAACCACAGGCAGGAGGTCTGAGCACAGGGAGAGCTGCCCACCTCCCGATGTGCATGGGGGTGGCTGCGAGCAGATGGGTGCCCAGGATCCAATAAATATTAAAGTCAATGGGAGCAGCTTGACAGCGCAGCCTGAGCTCTACCAGCACTCCCTGCCCCTCTGCTCACACATCTGGCCCCACAGATCCCCCCCTCAAGGCTCAGGTACCTGCTGCGAGTGTAAAACACATCAAGAGACCAGACAGAAAAGAACTGGTGGTACCTGGGATGGTCTTGGCCACCGCCAGGATCTCCTGAGCCCGTTGGAGGATGGTGCGCTGTAGGCCGGCCTCTGCCACGCCGATCTGTGGTGCAAGAGGAGGGCTCTTAGCTCTTGGAGGGGAAAGGACATTTGGGCCCCAAGGGGACATGGCAAACACTTGTCAAGACCCAGCCATGCCAAGGGAAGTGCCTCCATCAAGTGTCAAAGCAGAGAAGGGAATTCCCCCAGTGCCATCTGTACTACAAAGAGCATCTGGAGGATGCTGAAAGGCAGAGCCCAGGCTCGGATCACCCTGCAATGCTCTCCAGGACGGGACACAGAGCAGCTCTGGCACCTCCCCTTGCTGGGAGTGACACCAGGAGCATGACCATGGCCTCCTGCCAGACCTGCCCCAGGCAGCACCACGGGCACGGCTCGCAGCAAGGGCAGGCTGGGTCGGGGTCACCCCGCTCCATGTACCCGCGGCTCGTACCTTCTCCAGGTCACTGGCAGTCATGGTGCCGAGGGCTCGCAAGGAGAGCCGGTGGTGGGCAAAGACTGGCACGTACTGCTCAGCAGACAGCTCCGTCAGCAGGGTCACCAGCTGCTGCTCCAAGCCCTCCTCCTGCCAAACACAAGTCCCAGACGTGGCTCTGAGCACTGGCAGGGGGACGGGCAGCAGGAGCAGGGAGCAGCACAGGCAGCGTGCCCAGCCCTGCCCTCCACCCTGCTCACAGCATTCTGCATCCCAGGAGACACAGCTCAAGAGACCCAGCAGGGCTCTGGCCCGAGGTGTTTCATGAGCACAGCCCATAATGTTGTGTTTTGGGAAGACTGAAAC
>NW_009925713.1:21910-22285 GCF_000696875.1 Nestor notabilis | reverse complement strand
CAGGAGCTGCTGCACACATTTGGATTGGCAGGGGAACGGGGGTGTTACCTGGAACAAAAAGCCCTGCCTGGGAGGTACTGGGAGCCCTCTGCTCCTGGCAAGCAGCTTGACGATGGGATGATGGAGGTGTTGGCTCCTCACAGACTGGGCAGCCCCATAACCTCCAATACACAGCCCTGGGAGAGGGCTGCTGGGCACCCTGCTCAGGGCATGGTGGCCAAAGGCCAGGCAGCCCGGGCTCTCCCCTGGCTGCTCAGCCTGTGCGAGGGGTCTGTGCCCTGCTCACTGCCCCAGCTGAGCCCATGGGTGCAGCAGAGCAGAGCACAGCTACACAGACAGCAGTAACTGAGCACTGACCTGGAGTTTCAGCGAGAG
>NW_009925713.1:3269-21879 GCF_000696875.1 Nestor notabilis | reverse complement strand
CAGCAGGCGCTGGTACTGGATCAGCCAATAGTTCTCCTGTTTGGTTTCACTCTTTGTCTCCATTTCCAGCTGGAAAACAAACTCAATCATTCCACAGCCTGAGAATGTTGTGAGGGGTGTTTACGGAAGCTTGAGCTGGACGTGAGGGAGGGGAAACCAACAGCCTGGGCTGTGCAGGGTATATGGGCACAGCCGTGGCAACATGGGCACTTCTGGCCTTCTGCAGCCTGGTCCCACTTTGGCCTCACCAGCCAGCCCAGGGCTGTGCATCCTCCCTGCTCTCTCTGACCCAGGCACTGCAGCCTGCTCTCCTGAAGCTCAGAACAGGCTGGAGGTCTCTGGTTTACAAGACCACATGTGGGGCACTTGTGGGATTGTGCTTATTCTCCCTCCACAGTTCCCTTTCCCAAAGGGGGGAGTGATGACAGCAGTGCCTCACGCTGCAGTAGTGCAAACTGCCCCTAGAGCTTACATTAGCACTTCTGAGGTCAAATTAGTCTCTGGATGGGACCCTCAGAGCCCACTTTATTCCCATGCTGACCCCTGGGCTCTTGCCCTGCAGCCAGCCCATGTGCTTTCTCATTACAGCACCTAATTCAGGGCCTCTGTTACCAGTATCTGCTGCAGCTCTTCTTCTCTTTGCTTTTTCTCCTTGAGCAGCTGCTGCAGCAGGTAGCCAAGTGCTTGGCGTTGCTCTGTGATCACCCCCTGCAACAGAAGGACTCTGGCACCCACATCTCCACACTGTACAGCTGCAAGCACCCACGCTGCCCTCATTCCCAGCACAGCACCCACCATACCCAGCACAGTCACAGCAGATGTGGCAGCCTGAGCTCCACATCCCTCAGCCCTGGAGCACACAGCTCCAGTCCTCTCCTAGGAGATGGCACAGCAGAGCCAAGCTGAACCCATTCCTTTGGGTCCTGCCCTCACGATTGCTCGTGGTCCAGCCCGCAGCATGGCCCAGGCAGCCCAGGACCTGCAGCAGCTCTCACCACCATCAAAAGTACAGTGAATGGCATTACAAGTGTTTGTGGTTTCCCTCCTTAACTAAGACCACCTGAGATGAGCTCTAGAAGCCTGCAGGCATGTGGGACAGGTAAGGCAGCAACCTCCTCACACCCCTGGGGAGCTTGCTTTCATTGGGGTCTCACACCAAGCCCCGATGGGTGCCAGGGCAAGATAAGTGAGCACTGAGCCACTCTGCTGGGAGATGAGGAGAGGGGAATTGTCTCAGGAACATCAGACCAAGCGGCATCTCTGCATGGATCAGCCCCAGCTGAACTGGGCAGAACCCAGGAGGCTTCAGTGAACCTCGAGATGAGCTCTGCTGCCCACCCACACTGCGACACCCCCAGGTCGCTCCCCAGACCTGCCCCTGGCAGGAGCCCTGAGCACACACCTCCCTTGCTCAGGGGGTCTTTGGTTCTTCCTGCTCTTCAGATTTAACAAGTTCATCACTAAAGCCCCTGAGCACTGGGGAGGAAGCATCTCTCCACTGCAGGGGGGTACGTGGCATCTCTGCAGAAAGCTGCTGCTGCTCTGAGGGCACTGCCCCTGCACTGGGGGTTCAGTCACCGCAGGGAACCCTCAGGCTGGAGACCACCAAAGGGCAGGGGGGATCCAGACAGATGAAGGTGTCTGTGCCTTGTTTCTCAGTGCTGAAGTTGCAAACATCCTGTGCAGAGGGGTACCAGGGCAGATCCAGTGCTCCTGTGGTCACCTAGAGGAGTCATCCCAGCCCAGTTTTATCTGTCTGAGGTTCCTTGGTCTTCCCTGCATGAACTTTGGGCTGTCTCCACCATCAGACCCCCAACACTGCAGCGTTATATGGAGGAGCTGCATGAATTAAGGTAGCAGAACCCAAATCTTGCTCTTTGAGGAGTCCAGCACAGGGCTCAGAGGCAGTCCCGTCTGCAGCCAGCACCCACCACCCGCTCTGTGCAGCACTCTTGGAAAGTACCTGCTGTTTGCTACTGATCTGGGGCTGACTGAAGAGGTGACCTGACCTGGCAAATAGCACACACGGGACAACAACTGGTGCAAAGGGGCAGCAAGAGAATTCAAAGCCAAGCAGGTTAAACCAAACTTGCTACTCCTCAATGTGTTTGAGGGGCTGCTGCTGAAGTCAGCCCCTTGAATGGTGGGATGATGGGGCAGAGCCTGGGAGACAGGGCTTAGGAACGAAGGGGAGAGCTGACAGCCATCACTGGCAGGTGTTTAAAACCAAGGGAGAACACAGCAGTGTTAAGAACATGCGATGTGCAGCAGGCAGTGTTCATGGGACAGCCAACAACTGCATCCCAAAATCCTTCCCCAGCCAGCAAACCTGGATCTGCCCCTGCTTTGTCCCTGCCCTGAAACGCAGTGAGACAAGGAGCAGCAGCGATGTTCCCACAACAGAAGGGTTTGTGGTGTTCTGGGGGTAAAGTCCCCTCCTGACTGACCATGAAACCATCTGGAGCAGAAGCAGCAAGTGGAGCTTTGGTGATCCCAGAGCAGAGAGAGGGTGGGGGCAGCCCCAGCGCCCTACATACCTGCAGTGTCTCTGTGTCCAGTTCTTGCCTCTTTAACTCCAGCTGTGTCAGCTGCAATAACTCTGTTTCTATTAATTTAATCTAAACAGAAGACGAAACATTTTTTACTGACATTTGAAGCGACTTCCATCGATGCTCTTTTAAGACAAGGTCTAACTGCTGCTGGGGGAGGGATGGCACTGCAGAGCCCCCCAGACATTTGGGGAACCTGCTAATGCCCCTCCATGATGCATGTTCATAGGGTCACTGTTTGGATTTGCCTGAGGAGCTGTGTCCCTGGTCTCTACTTGTCTCTCTACTCTAAACACCTTCTGTTCAGGTCTAGAAGCACGCTGCAATCAGTTTGTTCAGCCAGACCCTCAGAAGCCACTCTGGAAGGCAGCAACTGATGGTCAAAGCCCTCCAGGCACCACTGCTCAAACTGCAGGTTAACTGGGGCAGGGTCCTGCTTTCCAGATGCTCCAGCAAACCCCATAATACTCTTTCAGGTGGAGAAACTGGGACACAGAGAGGTGAAATGAGTTGCCCAAGATCCCAGAGCAAAGCCAAGATGAGAGCCCAGCTCACCTATCTGCCAGGCCAGCTACATCCCCAGGCCATGCTGCTTAATGTGTGCCATGACCATGGAAGTCCTGCTGACACTGGGGCTCTGCAGCAGGCTGTACCCAGGGCTCCTGCCCGCTCGCAGGTGCTGGGGGGTGGCTGGATTTCAATAGTAAAAGGTCCAGCCATGGCAGCATGGAACAAACTCCCCTTCTTTACAAATGTGAGCAAAGTGCAGGGCTCTTATTGATGAACTCAAGCAATGGAGAGTTGTTAGACTCAGATCCTGGATTACCTATGTGCAGTGATAGGTCACTGAGTGAGTCAGTATATCCAAGCTTTTAAACTCATCCACCAACTCCTGATCTGAGACTTTCTGTTAGTGTCAGATGAGGAGAGGAAAGACTCTGGAGCACTGTGTCAGAAACCAGCCCCCACTGTCATGCACCAACCACCACTACTTTCTCCACCAGCTTTTGCTCTTCCCCCCAACTATCGCATTGCACCTTCTGCAGAATGGAGCTCAGGAAGGCAGGCTGGGAATGGGAAAGAAAAGGTGAACTTATAGCTGAAGGTGCAGTTCTGATGTGCTAGATGGAAATGCAGTGGACTCATGTGGAAACAGCAGCCCTGCCAAGTATGCAACCTGAAGGAAATCAATTGCAATCGCAGATCACCCCGCAGAGCCAGTGCAGGTCTGTCCTCTAGTGACAACTCTCCAGCACTTCACCCACATCAGTGCTGAGATGATTGAAGCAGTGGCAATTCCACTACTTCCATGAATCTGCACTGAGCTGGAAGACTGCCCAGGGCTTTGGTGCGGAGCTCTCAGCAATACGAGAGCTCTTCACTGCCTCCAGACCCTGCTTTGTGCTCACAGCACTTCGATCCTCCTCAGAGGTGCCTCATCGAACGGTGTATGAGCTGAGCTGCTCTTTCCTCTGCTGCTGACTCACCTGGTTCCGGATCTGCCTGTGCATTAGATCCTTCTTCACTTGGAGAGCTTCAAAGGCAGCTTTTTGCATCTCAATCTAAGGGACAGGCAAAATCCTGCTTAGAGAGGTTGCTGATGCAGCTGCAAATGGGCTATGAGATCTGGTGCCTTGCAGTGACTCGGGTATGAGCACCTGAACAGTGCTCACTCTGGGCAACAGCACCCTGACTATGCCATGACTTAGACCCCAGAGTCCCAAAACGTAAACCCCACTTCACAGACAGCCACACAGAGCTTCCATTCATGTTCTCCATCACACAGCTGCAATGCTCTGTCTGAAGCCCACCTCACTTTCAGCAGCACTGAGCCCCAGGCTGTGCAATAGGACAGGACTGCCCAGCACTGAAAAAGGAGCTGCACAGGTCTCGGGTTCAGAATGAGGCTTTGAAAATGCCCCAAGCCACCCAGGAAACCTCACAAAGAGACAGGACTTCTGCCTCAATATCCTCTCTCTTAGTCATAGACCAGTTTTGCTTCCCATGGTCTATGCCTCTGTCTTCTTCAAAAATAAATGCATTTTTCTTTCAGTCACCCAAGTCAATTTGTTAGGATACCAGATTCTCAAAGTTCAGCACATAGAGTTAAATAAAATCACTTCTGCATCCAGCCCAGCCCCCGTTGCTCCTGTGATCCATTCTCACCCTGCTTTCACATGCAGCTGCTTTCCTGACCCCTCACTTTGCCTACCTGCTGCAGGATCTGACTGACAGCTTTGTTCTGATCCAGCTGCTGCCAAGCCAGGATTTGCTGGAACTTCTGATCCATCTCAGCTAAGCTGCAAGAAGATGGATTTGCCATGGAGTTACTGCTGGGGCTGAGACTCTTCATGCAAACAAGAGGAAAAGCAAACAGGGAATCCAGGAATGAAGAAAGCTGTCACTGGATAAGGGGGAAGAGCCATGGCACTGCACAGCTGAAGGCTGACAGATTCCAAACCTCCTTCCCTATAACCAAACCAAACCTGCACCACAGAGCCAGGCAGTAGCACTGCTGCCTGCATGAGCACAGCTTGAGGTCCAAACCAGGGCTGCTGCTGCCCCAGCAAGGTGCTGAGTTGGCATTCTGCACTGCAAAGGGTGTGCTGGTGAAGGAGACCCAGACAATGTGGCCAGCCATGTATTGCCTGCACTTGCAGGCAGGACCAGGTCTGCCCACTGCCCTTTGGGCAGGTCACAGGCACACAGGGTTGGTTCTGTCCAGATCAAACCTCACCTTCTTGTAAATAGAGCGGGCCAGAACACTCTGCACCTACAGCAATGCAACAGGACCTATGTATGTACAAACAGCATCCTTGAGACAACCCTGGGGGGTAAGGAAGGAGTCCTGTGCTGGAGCTGGGCTCTGAACTGGCTAACAAACCAGTTCAGGAAGACCAGCCTAATTTCATCCTCCATATTTAGCAGAATATATACAATCAAATGAACAGTGTAAAAAAGCGATAGTTCATCAAAGGTGTGATGAACATTCAGCTTCTTGTGATCAGAACTTGGTTCATTTAAACAAGTTTGAGAGTTTCTTTAAGTCGCACTGCCATCTGCTCTCACACCACTGTCCTGCTGTATTCCAGCGGCTGCACTTCCGGGGTGTGTGTGTATATGGGAATTGCACCATTATATATGGGAATTCTGCTGGAAAGAAAAGGATTTAGAGCAGTACCACCAGCCCCAGCCCCTCCCCCTGTACCTGGAGCAGGCCTGGTTGACAAGGTCTTGCCGACGAGACTCATAGGTCATTTGGATGAGTTTGTTCTTGTAGCTCTCAGCCAGCATTTGTTGCATGGCAGCTGGGGGACAGAAGGGTTGTCAGTCTGCATTGAAGAGAGTGTCTAGAACAGGCTACACTTGCAGATAACAGTGACTTCTCCCTCATTTCCAGCCTGTCCTCACTTACTCCATTTCATTCATTTCAGAGCAGACTCATTCAGCTGCAAGAATTGCAGCTATTTTGGGGAAATTAGCTGAGCAAACTCTGCTCTGCCTGTGCTGGCATCTCTACAGTGCTTGCAGGAGCCCAGTCACTGCTCCACTGACCCTCAGATGGCTGCAGCTCTGCCCATCCCACTGCAAGTAACCCATCCTTGGGGTGACAACACACACATTTCCCTTGCAACCCCAGTGATCTGTTCATGGTCATCATGAGCAGAAAAGGCTCCCTAGGACCATCCACCTCCTGCCTCATGAGCCTCATCAGTTAATGTGTGTTTGGTACCTCGGGAAGACAAAGCACTTGTGTGCTTATATCCAGCCTCACAAACTCCTGTGTGACAAGTTGTGAGGCCTGTAGGGACAGGCCAAGGGGAATGGCTTTAACCTGCCAGAGGGGAGATTGAGATGAGCTCTGAGGCAGAAGTTCTTCCCTGGAGGGTGCTGAGGTGCTGGCACAGGGTGCCCAGAGAAGCTGTGGCTGTCCCATCCCTGGCAGTGTTCAAGGCCAGCTTGGACACAGGGGCTTGGAGCAACGTGCTCTAGTGGAAGGTGTCCCTGCTCGTGGCAGGGGGTTGGAACTGGAGGAGCTTTAAAGTCCCTTCCAGCCCAAACCATTCCATGAGTCTGTGAAACATGAGCACAGCCTGCACCTCAAGAAGAACCAGCAGTGAACTGAAAGGGAAGCAGGGAATCAGCTATGGCACACGTGCAATGCTACCCCCCACACCTTCACCCCACTGCACCAAGCGACACAGCAAGAATGTGTGTGTGACAAAGCATCTCCCATGTCACCTGTTCAGGACATCTCCAGAGGAACCAGGTCTTTCTCACACCTTACCACCCCAAAGAGCTATTTGGACGTACCAGCCACTTCCTTTCTGCGTAGTTGCTCTGTCTCCTCTTGTGTTATTGCCATCAGTTGTTCCATCCTTATTCTGTCGAACAAACAAGAACAATTCATCCACTCCTTCAAACAAGTATCTCACTTCTCCACCCAGCCAGCTCAGAGCCTGAGGACTGAGCAGATCCACCCTGCCAGCAGCTCAGGAAAGCCACGTGCTTATCAGAGACACCAAAGTCTCTGTGATTCCTTGGTGAGGACCCTCTAAGTCTATGGGACACAACATAAATTTTGCTCAAACCCAAAGGGACAATTGCTTCTTAGACTGGAACACTGATCCTTCTGAGGGACAGACAACCTATGCAATGTGCATGCACTCCCACCAGCACCATGCTGGTCCCTTGCTTTGCTTTCCTTTCTCTTGAGGCTTGAGGAGCTTAAAACTGACCTAAGTGAGCAGTGCCACTGAAAGCAGCAGCCTGGCCTCCATTCCCACCTCCCCTGCCCTTGCCCCAGCACAAACACACTCAACTCCACTGACCAGATCAGGAACTGGTGTGGCTGGAAAACTATCAGACATGCAAAGGGATTGTTTTCAGGCAGGTCAGTGTCCCCATCCAGTTGGCTGAAGGGAGGGAGAGCAGGGGACAATGACTTTTGGTGGCAAAGCTAGCTCAGAGTGTTGGCTGAACGGCAGCATTGCTTTCAATGTATCCCTTCCAGCCTGTACACTTTACCCTCCATAAATGCCTTGCTTTCCAACAGATGCAGGATTCCTTCATAGTGGAATACAGGGTTTTGTTCCCAAAATCCTTAGCTAGGACCATTCACAGATGAAAAAGAAGTAAATTCACCATCCCATTGGGTTTCCCATACTGGGCAAGCCCAGGCACATCTAGTCCAGTGTCTTGCCTCCAGCAGTGACCAGAACCAGCTGCAGGTATGAGATGAACTTCTCCTGCCTTAAGGTGGATTCAGACAGGCTCCAAAAGGAAGGTCCCAGCCCTCTTCCCCACTTCTTCCCCCTTTTCTAGAAGGGCTTATTCCGAGGAGACTCACCTCTCATTCTCCAAGGATTTCAGAATGTCTGAACTTTGTTTTTGTCTAAAAAATAAGAAAAAACCAAGAGGTTTTCATCAAGCTGAGCAGGACATCCTACTCCCCCAGGGCAGAAAATGACTTTGCTTCTCATATGCAGAACAGCAGCTTTAAGCTGGCTGGTAACCAGACGTGCAGAGCTAGGCACATCAAATGCTTCAAATATGCATCTTCCATGAGGAATTCAGGTTTTTTTCAGTGATGCAGAACTCCAACAGCACATGTATGTGTGAAACACAACTTTTTAATGTGTCAGATTCCAATTGTTCTAAATGGGACCTTGGCAGTTCAACTCCTGCAGACACCAGTCCTGACCAGCCCCAGAGCACGCACGAAGCGCAAAATGAACTGCTCAGAATGGAATGTAAGAACACAAGGCCCTGGGGGACAGAGATCACTGCAAGACCCCCTGAGACCCACCTCTGGTTGTCCTCCAGCAGCTTCTGGATACGGCTGGCAATGCCCTGCTCTGCCTGCTTCAACTGCTGCAGCAGCTTCAGGCGCTCCTCCTCCAGGTAGCGCTGGTGCTTGGTCAGACCCTCCTCCAGCCTCATCTGGTCCTAAAGCAAGGGAGAAGCAAAGGAGGACACGGTCAGTTTGGGAAAGGCAGTGTCCTGTATGGAGCCTGCCCAGAGGAGACCAACCTCTCTCACTGTCTGCAGTATCTCATCCTTCTGACTGTTGAGCTGCTGGACCAGCAGAGCATGTTCTCTCTGCCCCATGTTCAGGCGCCGCTCAAATTCCAGCTTCTCCTGCATTTTCTGTTCCTGAGAGGAATAAGAAGAAAGATGAATGCCAGAGCTCAGCAGATGCTGGTTCTGCTCCTTCCCAAGCAAGAACTAATTCTGGCAGAACTGTAAACCAAGGCACAGTGATCCCCTCGGTGACAAGGAAGCCAGCCAAACAGCAGGCAGGAGCATGACTAGGGGATGGAAACGTTCTCTCCTTAGGAACCCAAAAACTGTGAAGCAGAAGCTGCTGCTCTCTTTATGGCAGTCTCCAAACTCCCCACTGCTCAATTCATAGTCACGAAGCCAAAGTCCCTGGGCATCAACCCATACAACTGAAACAGCCGGTGCAGAGGGAGGTCCCAAATTAAGGTTGTATTCAATCCCAGATGGACAAGGGACTCCCTTGTCTGAGGACAACGGAGTGAAGAAAGCAGCCAGCTGTGGGCAGCTCTAACCAAAGGGAAAGGTGAACTGCATGACAGGGGAAGAGACAGAGACAGTGAAACAAAAAGAAAAGCAAACTAAAAATGGAGCCAGGTGAAGGGAATGAAGGACAGGAACAAGGAATGTTAGGAGACAGGTGGAGCAGTGCCACTGTGAGCCAAAGTGTCAAGGTAGGACTTAGACTGCAGCTCATCGGCTCTGTGTATCAGATGAATCAGTCACAGATTCCCCCATGCTCCCGGTTGTCTCCTGCAGTGAGAAGTGAGCAGCTTTGGGGGTTTTCTGCAGGAACTCAGTTCTCAAACATTCACTTTTGGGTAAAAAAACAGATAAAAAGATGGAAAACAAGAAGCAGAAGCCGACCGATGCTGCAGACAAAGTTATCTGCAGGTGTTCATCCTTACCTTCCTCTTCTCATAATCCAAGAACTTGTTCTGAAAAATAAGCAACATCAGAAGACACTTACTCTCATGAGCAATTGACTGTAGGTATTATTAGCCCACATTATATCTGCCCCTAAGTGAGTAAAGACATCAACCAAAGGCACAAGAAAATCAACACACGCACAATGTCCAGTCCTTCCCTTCTCCAGGGACAAAGAAATCTAGTCTGTACTTGCCAAGGCATTAGCACAGCTTATCACAGGTATACACCTACCCTCACCCTTCCTAGGTAGAGCTGAACACATCTAGCACTTGGCTGGGAACCTCAAAATACACACGTGTTACCATGCTGCACACACCATGTCCCATCGTCACCCCTGTCCCTTGACTGTGTCATTGCTTCCAAGGACAGAAAGTTCTTTGTCATCAGTCTTCCAGGAGCCTGCAGTGGTAATCCCATCCCCAGCTCTCAGGAAAATGCCCATGCCCACAGTGCTATGCCTGGCATGATGCCCTCTTAATCCAAAAAGACCATAGTGGGCAAGGTGATGAGGGATGATGTGCTAAGTGCTGTGAGATCCACTGATGGATCAGAGAGACAAATCCAAACCCCTCTTGCACGACTTCACATTCAGTGGAGCCTCACCTGCCACTCGCCCTCCTCCTCCAGGTACTTATGCACCGCCCTGTCCACCCCATCCACAGATGTTCCTCCTCCATCACTCTCCAGGGCAGGGAGCGGGTACTGAGAGGAGGGGTAGTATGCAATTCCACACTCTGGAAGGCATCAGACACAAAACAAGAACCTTTGGTGCTTACAGAGCTCCGTGGCAGCATGGCTGAGGGCTGGCTGGTGTATGAGACTGCTTCCAACTGTGCTCCTTCTCCCCACACACAGATGAGTCTCCAGAAGAGCTCCTTTAGCTCAGGTGGCTTAGGAACAAGAAGCTCTGAGATAGTGTCACCCCTTCCCACCAGGAAGATGATCAAACCTGCTCAGATTGAAACGCTGCCCTCACACAGGTACAGGCATGCTGACTTCTGCCAGGCTGTGAATGTTCCTGCCCATACCAGAGTAAGTTCTGACTGTCCTTCTATTTCAGAGATTAGCCCAAGCTCTGGTGAGGCTCTTCCCCTGCATAAAACCTACCAAACCTTCCTGTCTGCATTAAACAGAGTGATTACAAACCCACAGGACATTATCTTCCTCCTCTGAGCTTTCCATCTGGTTTACACCTTTCCCTAAAAAACTGTCAATCTGCAGGCCCTGGCTCCTTCCTCATAGAAAATGAGGGTAGGAGGGACCTACAGTGACTACTGAGTCTGTCATTGTCCCAAGGCAGCTGGATCTGGACAATGCCTAATCCTCCCACTGGAGAAAACAAACCCAGGGGAGATGCAATGACTTGTTACAGCCACTTGAGCAGTCTGTGACCTGACTATTCGGATGTTTTAACAAAGCCATTATCAGTTTCAGTGTGACAGTGAGAAGCAAAGTCCCAAAGAAGGGCTCCTGTTTTGCTGTTTGCCAGCAAAGACATAGAATTCAGTGACCAGCCTGCCAGGCACACAGAGCCAGGAACCACCCCAAGCAGAGTCAATGTGATGTTTGTCCTTCACAAATGCAGTCTCTGAACGTGCCACAGCACCCCAGCACCCAGTCAGAGCACAGAGCAGTCCCCAAGTTCTTGCTGCCAAACCCAGACTCTTCTTGCTTACCTTTGCAGAGGAACTGCTGAATGGACTCTGTACCTGCACTGCAAATGTCGGGTGATGGGTAGATCATGGAAGAGGCATCCAGGGTCAGTGTCTCCAAAAAGAGAACACACAGAGCTCCAGGTTATTCTGATGGACCAGTCAGAGTCCAACTGCACTTATCTTTGCAGTTCCCCAGAATTTCACTTATGGAGTGAAAACTTCATGTTACCCCAAACCCTGACACACATATGAGGGTGTATGGCATTTCTGCTGGGTGTTTGACACCTTTCAGAGGTCATTCCACTGTCCCTTATTTGAGAGCTTCTGAGCTGGCCCTTCACTGGGACATTCCCTCTTGCAGACGTGTCTACTTGGTGTTTAAGTACAAGCAGGCCCAGGCCTTCTCAGTGTACTGAAGCCCATAAACATCATGCATGGAAAGTACAGAGACACAAAAGGCACAGAGGGAAGTACCATAAAGAATGAGCAGAAGGACCACTTGCTGTTTTGTCCTACTGTGGCCACCAAAAGGACCTAATGCTGCCTCCTGTAGAGAAGGGCATAGCACGAAGGCCTAGAAAGGAACCACTTTATCAAACACAGCAGGGCAAGTTGCACAGATCCCTCACCTCAGAGACCGCCCACAAGAGAAATGAAGCCTCATGTTGTGTGTTTGAGACCAGAGAGCATTTATTCCCATCCTCCATGCTGGTGACAGAGTCAGCCCTGTTGTCTGACATTTGCACCACTTAGTACTGACAAGTTTGGCAGCCAGAAGGTAACACATTCCTTAAAATCCTGATGCTTGTCCCATTTTGACTGTGCATTCCAGGGAGCCAGAAGCCCCTGGAGGCTGACAGTGAGTCAGGGATCTATCACAGCAACAGAGGCAAAAACCTTGTTGGAAATATCCCATCTTCTCATTGAGGCTCAGCCTTGGTGGAAGGGGGCTGAGCCCACAGGCACAGTCTGTGCTCTCAGAGACAGCCCTGGTAGTTAACACGAAGAAGTTCATTTCCTTTGTACTCCTTTTGTCACGATTAAACCATGGCAAAAAGTGATCAGGAAAGACCAAAGCAGGGAGGGTACACAAAAGCTCTTTTGACCACCATGAACCTCATATAACCTTGTTACAACCCTCCACTGTGGGTCCTGCGCAGACTCTAGAGGTTCACTTTCTATGCTGAATTTGTTATCACATTGAGGAGGGAAGGGGAGCAGCCTGTGGAGGGGAGCAGACGGGCTGGGTGCCCACCTCCAGCGTGCGGATGTGCGCCAGCCCCCGCGGCAGCTCCACAACCGTGTTCCCACTGACGTCCAGGGAGCGCAGGCTCCGCAGGCTGCTCACAGTCACAGGCAGGTCCTTCAGCTTGTTACCTTGAGAGACACAAAAGCCACTTGGTACCACGTAACCTTTCCAAAGCCTGACCCAGCACTTCACCTCCTGGAACACCAAACCATAACCATACCTATGACTTACTCGCTATACTCTACTACAGGGTGAGGGAGGACTCTAAAGCCTGCCATTGCCCACCAAAGCAAATGGGGATCGAGATCTACTTGCACACAGCCCCAGTGCACAGGTTCCTTATGCCCACACACAATGGCTCCTCATGCCCAACTGACCTTCTCAGCTGAGGTCACTGCTGCAGGCTGGATCTGTGCTCTTTATCAGGAGAATATTTGTAACATAGAACGGTTTGGGTTGGAAAGGACCTTAAGATCATCTAGTTCTAAACCCCCTGCCATGGACTCTTCTTCCCTTTGATATAAGTACCAGAGATGGAGAAAGGGGGCTGAGTGTGGGACTGCACATCTAAGGGTCAGAGGCCAGGTGCTGCGAACAGATAGAGCAATGAACTGAGCTGCACTTCCAAGTTCCTCACCCTTCATGTCTTTCCCTGTTTCAGCAGCAGCTCCCTGCAACAGTCTCCTTTTCCTCCCAGATTTATGTGGACCAAGTCTGACCCATTTTCTGTCTAGATGATTTCTCCTGCCTTGACATCTACTTGAATTCAAATCTTTCTCATGTTCTTCCTCACCATTTGTAGCATAAACCATTCAGTGCTTGCATTGGTTGAGAGGAATAATTACTAATGCAGTTCAGCACAACCCAGACCATTAAATAGTGCTTTGCCCAGAGCACCAGCAAGAACCATGTGCCCTACCTTTCACATTGAGCATCTGCAGCTGAGCAAGGTCTCCTATAGATTGTGGAAGACATTTTAAAAGATTCCTTTCAAGGTTTAGGACCTAAGGTATTAACAGAAAAGACATTCAAGATACTCTTTATATAAGTCTCAGGTCTTCCACACATCTATGCTGCCCAGGCCCACAAGGACAACTCGAAATTGGGTTTAGACAGTACTTCCTGAGTTAAACATCACCAGAAGCCATGGATACAGGGTACATCTGGCTACCACATGCAGTGAGAAACCCTACTCCCAACCCACAGCAGCAATAGGTGCTGAGCCCAGAGGCAGAAACTGGGAAGCAGTGTCCTCTCTTCCAGGGACACACAGGGAAGCAGTACCCTGTGCTGCACTCCGAGCAGAGGGGACCCTCAGCATGCACTGCGACACACTGCACTGAGCTCTCCACATTATCACAGCAGGGAGAATGTAAAACCTGAGTATTTGGGGAAATCCACAGGACTGGAAGCTGCTGCTCTGCTTGGCAGTGTGAGACACTTGGACTGAGCCCTTGCACTGAGCTGGGACTACATAGCTCAGCATGCCTGCTCTTCTCCAGCCCTTCTCCTGCCCTCTATCTCCAATAAGCCAGCTCAACAGTGTCAGTCAAGTCAATGAGATAGATCTGACAAAATCAGCAGCGTCATTTCAGTTGTGATTAATTATAAACCAAATAGCAGTAGCCCATTGCTGTCCTGTAACACTTGGGATGAAGCTGCAAATCTGTTACCTGAAGAGATGTCAGTTGACCGATATCAGCAGAAAGCGATGCCAGCTGGTTGTCATGCAGGTCCAGAACCTGGAGGAGTAGGTGATTTCACCAGATAAGGTTGGGAAAAGAAGTCGTGGTGCAAGGACAAAAGGTCATGAGTTATCTAGCAGTGAAAATGACTTCCCTTGCATTGGGGATTTGAAAATGGCTTAAGTTTTCAATGAGACATAGGCACTTGATTCTTGTAGGTCTTTCGAAAACTGAAGCCTCTATAGATGGATAAACAAACCAAAGACTGGAAAGATCACTGACACCAAGGGAACCCTTCCAGAAAACTGGATGAGCCAACTGGTTAAATCATCTCCATGGAGCCAGCCTGGCAGAGAAAGACATTTTCTGCAGGATCAGTGAGCTGAGCTGCTCCATGGAAGCTGAACTGCTCCAACACCAGTGCTGGCATGGGAGAGCACAGGACTATGCCTGAAGACCTCTCTCCATGGGGAGACATGAGTGCCCAGAATGACTCTGCCTCTTGTGCGACCACAGCACAAGGGTAGTGAAGCTGAGAGCCCTCAACAACTGTGTGACAGGTATGGCCCCATCACACACGGTCACCCACCACCAGTTCTGTTCACATTCAAATGACCCACCAGTGCAGAAGAGAGATGGGTCTACCCCATAACACACTCAGCTCTGACTGAGCACCACGAGGAGAGGCTGTTGAGGGGGAAGTGTAGGATTATGAACAGGATAAATGAGTCCTGGGACTGATTCTGATCTTACACAAACCGCTCAGTGACTGGTATCTGTCCACTGGGAAGGTGGACCTGGGAAAGGCAGGTTCCACAGCTTGCTACTGATTCTTGGCAACTGCAGTCAGACAGAAGGGATTTATTTGGGCTAGTGGGTTTTAGTGCAGCTAGAATGCAAGGAAAATAGATTAAATGCAGATTAACTGTTAAGAATCACATTTACCTTTACAGTTATGAGACTCAAGAGGCTGCAGGACTTTGGAACTAAAGATGTCAGGTTATTCGTATGAATAATCAGCACCTGAGGAGGAAAAACCCCATTGAAACATGAACACAAGAGACACTGCTGTCTAGAACAAGCACATCTGTTGAGATTGAATTGTGGAGGCTGTGTAAGAGCTCACTATCTTATTTGGTAGCATACAAAATATTAAAATAGTAAATGGTTTTTCACAGAAGGTCAAACATTTACCATAAGATCTAAACAAGAGCCCAGTTCCTTACATAGGTAATATCATTAGGTAGGCTAACATAGAAACACCAATGGAACAAGTTTGCCCAGAGAAGCTGTGGCTGCCCCATCCCTGGCAGTGTTGGACAGCGGGGTTTGGAGCACCCTGCTCTAGTGGAAGGTGTCCCCGCCTGTGGCAGGGGTTGAGATTGGATGAGCTTTAATATCCCTTCCAACACAAACCAGGCTGGGATTCCATGATTCTATGATCTTTTATCACAGAAGTTAGCTCTAAAGCACAAAGACAGGATTAGTTCCTACCCAAATTGTTCTCTATGTAGTACATACAAGTATCCAAATTCATTATAAGCAAACTTCTGAAGCAACATATAAACAACCCCATATAGTCATTTCAAACACAACAGTAATACTCAAGCATAACAATAGAATTTGCTAATAAGCTCTGATGGCAACATTACCTTTTTTTGCAAGACTTTACAAGTTGCAAAGGCCCCATAAGGAACCTAAAAACAATTAAAGAACAGTGGTGTCAGGCTTCTCACAATACTGTCTTTGGAAGCACTTCTACAGCATCCACCTGCAAAGTGTGAATAAGTAATGAAAACACAAGTGATACTTAAAATGACTGGCCCAGTGTTGGCCCAGGATGCCAGGAGTTCTTGGTGAGGTTCCACTTAAACAGCTTTCAGCAGCTCTCCACACTGTTCTGCACAGCACAGACTGAGGTTTAGGCAAAGGTTCAACTCCTGCAATGGTTTAATATTCACTGTGTTGATGACTCAAGAGTTCAGGCATGTTTTCAGTTAGTCACATACAAATGTCCTCAGTGGTTTTGCAATCTCAGCAGACACACTGAGACCTCAATGAGAAAGGTGAGCAACGGGCAGGACTGAGTGTCCTTGAGTGCTGTAGGAGAAGGGCAGACAGAAAGGGGATACGTCAGCAAATCCAGCCCCTGCCAGGCAAGGCTGAGCACCATGACTTGCTCCGCAGCATGGATCCAGCACAAATTCTTGTCTAGAGTTAATTTTAAGACCAAACTGATGGATCAGTTTATTTATTGAAACAACAAAAGCTCAAAAGAAACAGCAAGACAGAGTTTTGTGGTACCAACCAAACGGAGCTGCTGCAGATGCAAACCCAGCCATGTATGAAAGGAGCTGGGTCAATGCTGGCCACCCTCTTACCCAGCCTGCAGACTGTCCCACACAGCTCACAAACCAACACACAAGATGCTGTTGGCTTCTGATCTTGGAGCAAAACATCCCAAACTCTCAGCACAGCCTTGTCATGCTAACAGTTATCCTCTCCAGCATGGTCCTAAGTCTCTACCCAAAGAGCAGTGCACTATCTATAAGCTTGCTCGGCAAAGGCATCCTGTGGCACAGGTACCAACATTTTAGAAACACAAGACAATGATAAAAACTGAAAATGAAATAGGAACAGGCTTCTGCTTACCAGGATTGTCTGGCTGCTAGAAGGAAGAGCTGTGTCTCCTCTGCAAGCCTGGCAGTCTGTCACTAACTGCTCACTCCAGCAGACAGCTTGTTTCTAATTTAGCTGGCTGCCATAAAGCAGCCAAGCTGGAAGTGAGATTTTCGTCCTTAGACAGCAGCCTGGAACCAGGGCTTGTCACTTCTACAGGAAAATAACCACAGGTGGCAGACTTTGGAGCTCTGAGATCAGAAACAGCCTTTGGCAAACAAATTCCCTCATGACTAGCAAAACTAGGCCATGAGGTCCCACACTAGGGTCCTACCAATGTACTGGTGGGGGGTGTGAGACCACTCTGCCCTTCCATTCCAGCCAAATGAAAAAGGATTCCCAGGACAGAAATCTTGTTGAAGCATCAGGTGAGGGAGGCAATTTCCCCCTGCAAATGTGGGGAAGAAGCCTCCATGTGGAAGCCAGAGCTCAGCAGACATAGGAAGAAGTGGACCCATTTCTGCCTCAAGGCTCACAGACATGATACTAAATCTGACTGTTGGTAACAAGAAGCAGACAGAGGAATCAGACTCTAATAGTGTGTGAGTGTGAGCTAACACTGGAAGCTGTAGAGAACACACCTCTGAAAGTTCACATTTGGATATGTCCAGAGTGTCATCAGCACCCGCTTCTTTTGCCTGGAAAGAGAAGATACACACCCAGAGAATTAGAGCATGCAGGAACACATGATCCCTTGCACTGACTAAAGTACTCCAGAGGTCCCTCCCTGGAACATGAAATGCCAGCTCTCTGCTGCAGCTCCATCACTCAGTGACAACACTAAAAGCAGAGAGTGCTGCTGCAGCTCCAGGAAGCACAAAAGCCAGGAAACCAAACTGCAGATAAAGCCTTTTAGTGCAATAACTGGATTTCTGCTTGAAGAACCAAAGCACATCCTAATTCTGCAATTTTAACTGAACGCATACAGCCAGGAAACGACAGGTTCTCAAGCATTTTTTGGGAACAGGAGCACTGGCACCCCAGCCCATGGCTGAGCCTGCTGTGTCCCTGGCAAGTCTCACCCAGCACAGCAACCTCCTGCTGAGCTGTACACAGAAACCAAAATCGTGTTGCCTTTCTGCTGCCATGGGACCTGCAGAGCAGCTCTGCTGTGCAAGAAGGAGCAAGGACTCACTGCTTCTGTACAGAAGTGTATTTCCATGTTCAAATCAACCACATCCATTATTTTCTTAAATTAAAAGTACTTCACGAGGCAATAAAACCTGCTTGTGTCAGTATCTCTGCCAAGTCTTCAGAACTGGATATGTGTTCACTGAGCACATGTGGTACAGAACTAACCCTAGAATGGACAGATTAAGCTGTCCCTCCCCAGCCCCACAGACACTGAACAGAAACTCTCCAACTGAATAACTTCAGTAAGCGTGGATTCATTACTGGTACATAACAAAGCCTTCCTTTCCAAAACACCTTACAGACATCCAACAGGCATCGTCACTTCTAAAATGCAGCTGCCTCTGGGGTAGAGCATGGCAGATCCCCTATGCCTGTACCAGTCCACAGCTCCTACAGCACAGCAGGTAAGATGGCTCAGAAGAAGATTGCTTTCAGAAAGCCGATTTTGAATCTGTGGCTGCTGCAGGACAGGTAGTTCTGGTGACCTCTCTGGCATGACAGCAACCTGCTGAGGATCCCACCCAGAGCATCTGGCTAAATCCCAGTCCAGGAAAACAAACAGCAACATCTAAGAAGCTAATCTTCTAAGTGACAGAAAGAAAAGATATCAAATGAGAAGGAAAAGAGGGGCACAAGGAAAGCCAGGTGTGATGGGAAAGGGGATGTTAC
>NW_009925713.1:0-3238 GCF_000696875.1 Nestor notabilis | reverse complement strand
GGGAAAGTGTAGTGGGAGGTCTGTAAGAGTGAAGGGGCATGGAGGAGATTAGTGGTAACACAGAGGAGGTACCAAGCCACTGGGCATCCAGGAGCAGGCACAGAACAGCCCCTGCCATTGCTTACCAGGCACATTTGGTATTCAAGGCGCTTCCGAGCATCATCGCTGGGTTTCTTCTTACGGAAGAAAAGTGGCATCTTCAGTTTGGACCCCAGCTGTGCCTCAGTGGCACAAACCATCAGCATACAGAAGGGCAGAGGGCTCCTGGAGTACGTGCCTGCTGGGGAACCTGGGCTACACAACTGTGCTCTAATAAATATGGGGGGAAAGGAAAAATACAAACATCACTGTCTCAACAACTGTCTTTGTTAAGCCCCTCTATGACTTGATCAAACAGGCAGGTCCCAGCACTCCTCCGTGGTAGAGGTGTTAACACAAGCTGCAAAAGCACTGCTGTGTCTGAGATGGGTTGATTGTATTGGTCACTCCCGCACAAGATCAACTAAGTCAAGCTGGAGCGTGTACAGAGGAAGGCTACTGAGTGACCAGGAAAACATAGGGTCCACTCTAGGACAGCAACTAAAAAAGTTGTATCAAGATCAAACACCAAGGACAAAACCCAAACTACTTAAATCCAAAGTCAATTCTGGCAAATAATAAGCAATTGTAAAATCTTCTAGAATAAAGTTAGACTAGAAATGTGAAAAACTCCTGATCCTGAGAGCAGCACAGCTGCTTCCCCTTCCAGGGCAGCAGGGGATAAACAGGACCACAGTATAACTCAGAATACGGGTAACTCTTGGCAAAGAACCTGATGTGCAGCAGAGTCTCTTCTGGCACATGCACCCTCCCTGCTGCTCCCAGGGATGGCACTGGAAAGGGGGGTGCCAGAGCTAAACTTTGCTTCTCAGCTTTAGGGGTTGTCCTAACATTTGGTTCATTTGCTTTTGTCCTGGGTTCAGCTACAGCAGTCATTTTTCTCCTTAGTAGCTGGTGCAGTGCTGTGTTTTTGACTTTCAGTCTGGGAACAACGCTGATAGCACTGATGTTTTCAGTTGTTGCTCAGTAATGTTTACTCCCACCAGGGGCTTTCTCAGTCTCATGCTCTGCCAGGGAGGAGGGGAAGCCGGGAGGAAGCAGAGACAGGACACCTGACCCAAACTGGCCAAAGGGGTATTCCATACCACAGCACGTCATGCCCAGTATATGAACTGGGGGGAGCTACCCGGAAGGCGCAGATCACTGCTCGGGTCGGGCTGGGTATCGGTCGGCGGGTGGTGAGCGGTTGTGTCCTCTCCCCTTGTTATTTCTCTCATCATTATTATTGGTAGCAGTAGTGGTTTGTATTATACCTTAGTTACTGGAGTGCTGTTATCTCAACCCGTGGGAGTTACATTCCTCTGATTCTCCTCTCCATCCTTCCGGAAGTGGGGGGAGGAAGAAGAGGGGAGTGAGCGAGCGGCTGCGTGGTTCCAAGTTACCGGCTGGGCTGAAACCACAACAGCTTTCCAGGCAGCAGGAGTCTGACACAGGAAAACTTTCTCCAGTTTAGTAACATGGTGAGATTAAAAGATTCTGCTTAAACCCCTCATAGCTTAAAGTCATTTTATAACAACTTTAATCAGGTTTATAAAGCAAATCAATTTCGTAGTCTAATACTCTTGACCTGTAGGGACAGGCCAAGGGGAATGGCTTTAACCTGCCAGAGGGGAGATTGAGATGAGCTCTGAGGCAGAAGCTCTTCCCTGGGAGGGTGCTGAGGCGCTGGCACAGGGTGCCCAGAGAAGCTGTGGCTGCCCCATCCCTGGCAGTGTTCAAGGCCAGGTTGAACACAGGGGCTTGGAGCAACGTGCTCTAGTGGAAGGTGTCCCTGCCCGTGGCAGAGGGTTGGAGCTGGATGAGCTTTAAGGTCCCTTCCGACAGAAACCAGGCTGGGATTCTATGAATAACTGCCTGCAAAGCTAAAAGAACCTAACTTCAGAAATACTCTGACTACAAACCAGAGCTGATCGCTGCTGCCCAGCCACGTGCTGTGATGTGCTCTCTGCCCTCCCAGGCAGCCAAGAACTTTGCCCACACTGTCTGCAGGTCAGACTGACATGTGCCATCCTGCATTTACAGGGCAGCCAGACCTTCCCCAGAACAGTGGTTTGGGTTTTCCGGGTCACTAGAGGACTGAGAGGTGGAGCATGTTTTACTGTTAATTCAACCTGAGTGGTTGCAATGACAGCAGCTGATACAAAGGTAGAGAAATTGAAGCAGAGAGAGAGGGAAGAGTGGATGGCAGCAAGATGCCTCCTGGCATGAGGACTGCAGGTGGGTGAGGGGGTGACCGAAACCTGTCAGCTCTGGAAGGGGACCCTGACGTAGCAGGGGAGAAAAAGGGAGTTTGTCGACAGGTTTTGAGGGGAGGGCAGAAAGCTAAGGCTGGACAAGAAATGAGGACACCAGCTGGTAAGTAGATGGGTACCAGTTGGGATGCTGCAAAAAGAGAGGTGGGGACCAAATGAGCAATAAAATCAAGGAGAAAAAGGGGTTGACCTGAGGCTGCATGAGAGCAGGGAACAAAAAACAGCAATGCAGAAAGACTCAGCTGAGGATAAGCCTGGGATAAGATGAGAGAAGTGCAGAAGTGTAACAGCGAGGCCAAAAGAGTGCTTGAACTGTCTGGGGACAAAAAAGGAGACTTGAACTGTCTGGGCAAGCACAGAGAGTTTATTTTCTCTGGGAAGCACACTCAGGAGCACAGCAATGGAGCTGTGAGAGCCAGCATCTGGATCTGAGCGGGGCTCCTGCGGCGGTACTGCTTAGTCATGAAGGACAGAGCTGTCCCCAGCCATCTCCCAGGCTGCAGGTCTGGCTCCCTGACAGGAAGGTTACCGAGCCCTGCAGCCCAACAAGCCCGGGAACATGGCTCAGGAAGGAGACAGAAACGAACTGCAGCTTTGTAGCTTCCTCTCCCACAGCACGTTTGCTGTTTGTGCTGGAGCTGCCACAACAGTCGCACCACCCCTGTCATAACCAGGCTCTGCTTGATCCTGCTGAGGACCTCCTCTGGCAATGCCTGAAACAGATCTCCTCTCCACCAGCTCCAGCTCTGCCTCTCGGCCCTGTCTTTCCCTTTCTGTCACTATTCTCTTCTTCTTCTCTCCAGGGCTTCCCTGCAGTGCCCCCCTCCCAGGCTCCGCGCAGCTTCCAAAGGCTCTTTCTCGGTCCTCTACTTCTTTTACTCTTTTAC
>NW_009925712.1:0-21462 GCF_000696875.1 Nestor notabilis | reverse complement strand
CGGTTAATCAGGCGGAAGGAGTTAGGCAGCCCTCACATTGCTTCGGGGGAGAAGGGAAAGCCGCAGTTACCGGAGGAATTGCTTCTCTGGAGACTGCAGGTGGGACACGGAGTAAGGGAAGCGTGCAGAGACCTTCTGTTGCTCACTGCGATGTTTCTCTCTCACGTGAGTTGCCGGATGGATTGTAGGTGTAACACTCAAACATTCTGACAACTTACTCCTTGCTAACGTGCCGGTGCTGTACGTATGAGACGGCTCAGCGTTCGTGCTGCTAGTCCTACAGCTTGCTTCGCAATTCGGGAACAAAGGATGCGCCTTCCCGCAGCACGAAGAGCTATAGGGTACAGAGCCTACAAGTTTTAGTACTGTGCGAGGAAAGAACAGTGCTAGTCCCCACGTGTAGCTCCCGTCCTATTTCACAGTTTAACTGGAGGAGTTAACTGGTTATCAGAAGCAAACTTGTACAGTCCAAATAGCTGTCTGAGGTTCTACTTAATCACATAGCCTGTGGTAACTAGAATCCACCCTATGAAGAAAATTACCATGAAATTGTTACGTCTGTTCACTGCTTTATTTGCTTTTGCATGGGTGGCAGGGAAGGAGGAAAGGGTCTCTTTTTCCCTCTTGGGATCAGGTAACCACTGTCCCAGCAGTTACCTGCTTGTTCTAGGAATCTGCCCCATTTCTCCTGACATCCTACCTCCGTTAAGTTGTGTCCAGATCGTGAATCAGTTCAGAGTCTGTCAAAGTTCAGCATATGCTTTTATACTACTTTGCCTTTTACTTGCTGTGTGACCCTCCATTCATAGGACGAAACATAGGTCACAGGAGCTTTTTCCACTTTATTACTTGCAGTCAATCTTGCAAGCTTCATGTACTGTCTCTGCCAGATGGTGACTTCCCAGTTCAGTGTTCAGGGCAGCAGGCTCTACACTTTTCAGTGCCACATTCATTTCCATGTCACACTGATCTCCTGTCTCCTTTTTTCTTGCAGTTGTTCAGCCAACACAGCCTTTATAAAAAGTCTTGTTTCTCCTGTAGTACAGTTCACCTGGATAGGAATCTTGATAATATAACAGTTCTAATGAGGTAAATTTTTATTAATTCATTCTCGTTCCATTTTTCTCTGAGCAACAACCAGCAACATATATAAGTAGTCCCTGGTTATATTTTCTCTTGCAAAATCATATTTTAATGATTGCAACTGCAAAGCTACTGAAATGGATTCTGTATGTCAAGAATTCCTCTTTTCTTGCCATACTCCTATTCCATGTTTCCAGATTCTTAGGGCTGCACCTTCTGTTCTTGATTAAGGTGGTGTCTAGAAACGTAAGATTATGATACAGATTCTTGGTGCTAAAAGGGGCTCTGGTAGGTAATTGGATCTTGATCTTGTTGGAAGGTCAGTGACTGTGAAAGTCAGTGCCTGAACCTTTCCCCGTTAGCTGCCCCTTGTTACTGTAAGATTCATCCCTGTGTTTTTCCATCATCTTTTTTCCACTATTACTTCTGTAGTCAGTTCTTCCCTTCTAATATTTTGGTGTTCCTGTTTCTTCATATGAACTTCATAATTTTTTATAGTTGGTCTGGGTAGGACTGTATCTTTGGGAGGGTTATGTGGGAGGTACTTAAATTTACTGATTGAGCTGCACAGTAGTTAAAGTTATGTATTGTGTTTTGTAATTAATCAAATCTGTATTTTTTGCTGTATAAGATGGTACAGTTACATAAGAAATACAAAATAAAAATGATAGCCTAAGAATAATTTAATTATTGGTGTCTCCCTGTGTCAGCAAACAGTTGAATGCCTATCCAAAGAAAATGAGATCTTACTTATGACTGCACCAGTAAGGCTAAGTTAGACCATGACACAGTCAATAAACAGTTTCGAAGATACACCTCTTTGTAAAGTGATGTTTTATTTAGGAAGAAAATAACTTGCCTATGATTTCAGATTTTTCAAAATTACAGTAATTACTTGGCCTTTTTTCTGCCAAATTAACATGAAAAAACAATTTCACTGTACAAATTTGCCAAGTTCAATAGAAACTCCTCACCATTGTATATTTATAACATTCTAACTGGATGCATTAAACATTGTTCTTCAGCATTTCATGTGAGAGAGTCCTTCAAACCACTTCTTACGTACTTTAATCCATTTTTTTTTCACAGCACTTACTGGGAATGCAAATAATGTAGTCAGTGGAAATATATTTAGAAGAACAGGCAAGAAAAACTACATTTTTCCTAGACTCATTTATGTAATAAATTAATGAATTTCCACCATTTCAATTACAGAAAGATGCAACCATTTTTTTTTTTTAATAGAACACAAAACAAGGCAACATAGAAAATACAAATTATCTGGCTTTATGAGAGCTGTTTAGATCATCAAAATGGTTGAACTGGTTTTAAAAATCCTTGCTTTTTAGATTGGGTAAAGCAGGTTATTATACAGGGAATATCTGCAATTTAAGCACAGGTTAATTTCTTGCTTCTGTACTACAATTTGACATTTGTACACATATGCAGCACCCACAGGGAGAGAAGAAAAAATAATGTTAATGCTAGTGCAGGAACTGTTGTCAGGTTTTGAATGTTTCTTGCACTTTATGTCTGGAAGATGGAAACCAAAATATTCATGACTGCACAAAAGTTTCAGAGAGAACTCTGTAATGCAAAACCCCCACATACTAAGGTACTACGTAGAACATTAAAATATAACCAGTTTTGAAATGGGACAAGTGGTGAGAGAGAATATTACACAAAATGAATTGTTCTATACATCAGTCTTTGACTAAGATTAAGGATATGAATGATCTTGCAGTATAAGCTGATTTACTTAAGAAAATGGGCAATAATGAATACAATTTTTTTAGTTTTTAAAATAAAAATGTATAGAAGTGTGGTAGGAAATATTAATGGCTACCACTAAAAGCTTTATTAGTCTTCCAGTGTAAGAGATACTGTATCAGGGTAATAAGGATTCTAATGAATCTTCCAGCAAGAAAATATGCACAATTAGTGCTAGAGCAAGAAGAAATCAAGGCATTGCAAAACTTCATTTGCAGTTTTTACAGTTTTCTCTCCATGGTAATTAGCTAAATTTTATATGCTTTTTAAAGAACTATTCAGTGCATTGTGATACTTAAAAACTTTGTTCACCAAGGAACTCAGGAAGAGGAAAAATATTGAATGTGTAAAGTTTATCAAAACAACAAAGTAAGTGATGTTCAAAAAACCCCCACCCAAAATACCACCACCCCCCCAGGCCTCCCTCAGTCCTTGGTTTTCCCAAGCAGTTTTCCTACTCGAAACTAGGACAGAAAGCATCAAAGTGCTTATTAGTGCACAGTTTTATAACCCTACAAATCAGAAAGTTTAGCAAAGATTTGTGATCTTGCTAAATCAGTCAAGCAAAAGCAAGTCACTGCTTTATAAAACACTCAGTTACTCACTTTATAATCTCAATAAACGTTACCTGATTTGCCTCATCAGTGCTTCCAAAACTACAGTGGGATTTAAGTTATTTAAACCCAGTAATCAACCATATTAGTAAAAGTCAAAGCTTAAGACATATGAAACCCTTTTTGCTTTTAGTTCACTGTCAAACATACCAGATCCATATCTCAGAGTCACGAACTGAGCAGCCTAATAATACACTGCATCAGTATGCAGTATGCTTGATCCCTCCAGCTAACACTTTCCTTATTATACAGCTAATAGGTTTGTGGAAACATTATAGTGTTGCAAGTTCTTACTCTGCAGTTAAGCAGATCTCAGTAATGACAGTTTTGCGCTGCTGCTGTTAAAGCCCTTGAATTTAGTGTTTCATTCCAGCTTGTAGAGTCCATCAGTTGCCGAGCTTGTTTCCTACACATATGGTATCCTACTTCATTTGAAATCAGGTTTAAATGTGTTCAAAGAGAGCAGTGTTTATTAAAGAGAGGTCCAATTTATGCTGAAAGTAGGGAAGAAGTACACAGTGCAAGACGTTGCTAAACACAGAAGTGACTAAGACCAGTTAGCTAAGGGAGGGGTTGCCAGACGCAAACAGGCTGACATCAACAAGGTCTGGAAATGACTTTAGACTGTATGTCATTATCTATTTGAAGGCCTTATATTGCTATAGCAACCCTGAAATTGCCTGAGTATCTCACCTGTGACTGTAGTGAAGGATAGATGCATTAATGTAGCTTGCCTCTAATTAGGATACTTGTTTTTTTCTATGGAAGTACAGCTTTTTCCTGCCTGAACACTACTACTCATACCAAGTAATATGGTATGGTGCAAGTAATAATTTATATGATTTATATTTTCCAGAAAGGTCAGTTTCCTTCTACACTGACACCAGATTTCAGACTGGGTTCAGTTTTGACTTGAATAGGGCAGAAGCACCGTGTGTAAAGCACCAAAAGTTAGTGTCTCTAGCAAGGCACAGATCATGAGGTTTTCCTTTTGTAGATCTCTATGTACCCATTAGCAGGTAGGCATCCTGTGGGTTTGACAAACATGACTTCTTACTCCATGGAATTAGAGCTCATTACACACAAGAAATTTCTTAGGGCAGGAAGGGGGTATTGTGGTAAGTTGCTAAGATCCCAAAGCATTAGAATGGGAGATCTAGATTCCAGCTTGGTTTAAATATCAATCCTCCTTAAGAAATAATTTTTTTTTTCCATAAAACTTCCACTGTATTGTTAAAATATTTCATTAAGTGTAAACCCAAAATAAATTAAAAAAGAAAAAAAAAGAAGAAAATAACACACCTTTAGTAATTATTAACTCCTGACACAGATTTATTAGCTCTACAAACTGAGAATGAGAGATTTATTCTAGAGCATGTTGTAGGAACTGACTGTTTCACTGCAGTTTTTCTAGACTTGCTATATATACCCCTTTCACTCCCATTCTTTGCAGCTTGTCAACTGTATGTTACCTGAAGTGGTAATGTCAGACTGCCTATGGCAGTTAGGTTCTGCCTGGTTGTTTCGAAATCCTGTTTCTGTAGTCTCTCCTAGCAGTGTTTTCTGTGTGTTTTCACTTGTTCATTTGCAAACAGTAGCTGAAGATCACTCCAAAGGTGCACTCCAAGAAAATTATATGGAGATTTTCTGTAGTGCATTCTGAAAAGGTATTTGTTCCTTTAAATCAGGTAATGGAGTTTGTACCTACTCAGGAATAAAAATTTAAAAAGAGAAAAATGGACCAAAGATCTATTTGAATAAGATGACAAACTGTTCAGTGAAGAGAGATGGTGGAAATCAGTTGTAGAACTTTGTTCTTTACCAGTTCTTGAGCAGTTAAGTTTCTAGCTTTTCTCCAAGAATATATAATTTTGAGATTAAGTCCTTGGTTATTTCTTCATTTTCAAGTGACGTTATTAACAGGGAAGACTTTTGCCAGTAGACCTATAAAAAGATAATAATTTTTGCTGTTTTCATTTCTGAACAACATTTTCTAGTTGCAGATAATAAGAATGTATGTCATTCTGTTCCTCTACAAAGATAATTTTCCATATTCCTTAAGCGTGATGCCAAAGGTTGACTTTTATCCAAGAAGAATATTAGGCTGGATACAAGATTGCTGAAGAAACTGTCTCTCTTGAGAATTAAGGAAGGTAGTGAGAATGCTGGTACTAACATACAGCTTGAAGAACACAGTAAAGATGAAAAAGTAGTGAGAAACTGGAGATGGTGGAGGCTGACAAATCTCAAATTTGTTTAGGAAAGGCTAGGGAGGTACAAAACTTTTCATACATTGAAAATTTACTTCATTTGCACCATAAACCACTTGGAAGGATGAGTTTTTAAATCCCGGCTTTGGTAAACAAACTTTTAAAGCAGCGTGTTTTTTGGTTTTTCGGGTTTTTTTACTGGCTCAAAGACAGTAACAACTGCAATATCCTTACACAAGAAACTGAATGTTGTTATTACTGAGTCTGGAGTGTTTTGTTGGTAGAGAGTAACTGTTCCTTTTCTTGCTTTCTGTTCTATCTTTAGGCATTTTTTCACATTGGGTCTTCATTTTCTAAGCGGGGTTGCTGACCGCCAGTTCCTGAGGTCCTAATAACTGTATACAAAGGCAGACTAAGCAAATACTTAGTTCCCGTGTCTTTGGATGTGGAAATACTTCTATATATGTATCTGGTGCAAAAGCCTAATGATTACATTATAATGTGCATTCTTGTGAATGTCTGGTCATATATTATTATTACCTGATGTGAGCATTATCTTTCTAAAAGATGTGTGAATTGTTTTTTTTACCTTTGATGGTTAACAAATTATTGAACTGTTTTGTCTTTCCTCTTAATGTAACTTCACTGCCTGGAACATTGTCTCAGATATTACTACATTTGTAATAGTACTGCTTTCAAGAGCTTAACTAACCTGCTTCCAAACAGAATGCAATATTAACTACGATGGTTTGGAACAGTGCCAGTTGCTAAGATAAAGTGAGAGAAAATGAGAAGGTCCAATCAGGAATAACATTCTATTGATACACAATTTAATTTTTTTTTCATGAGTTCTATTTTATTTTATTTTATTAAACCAGGCTTAAGAACCTGGCTTTCAAAATCTAAATAAATAAACCACTCCTATCATGTTTTTCGTATCTCTTTTCCAGGCCAGTGACAACCTCAATTTGCAGGTTCCTCAGGTAGTGTTCTCCCCAGGTCAAACTAGGTGGCTCTCACAGCACATAAATAAATAAGCTCAAGTCAGGGACAAAAAGCCTTTTTGATGAGAGGTCCTCATAGATGACTGACAATTATTTTTTTTTTTATTTTGCTAGTGTTTAATCACATTTAAAAACTTTTCAAAATGTCCTAGTACATAAAGATAATAGTTGACTCACACCTCTAATTTTGTCTACTAATAAGGCTTCATATTGCTCCTGAAGTCATGAGTAATTTTTGATTTCATTTTGAAAATTCAGCACTGCAACAGCACAGCAGAGTCACAGACCTAGAAAACATCATACAGGTTTCCTGGCACTCAGTTATTTGCTTGCCTACATCGGTAAAATATTTCTAATATATTTGACAAGGAAAAGGCTTTTTCATGTATCTTTTAAATAACAAGCCAAGAGATGTGGGCTTCTAGTCTTACCCTCCTTTGCTTATTTCTGCCAATATTTGTGAGCAATTTGCAGATCCCCTTTGGTGATGAACAGAATGGTGAAGTTATGTTGTGCCACATTAAGCTGGGCTGTGAGAAGAGCCCGTAGCACTGACATCTGGTGCTGGCTATCCAACTAGCAAAACCAAATCAATATACTCGGCAGTCCTTGCTGTAATCAGATCTTTTTGTTGCTAGAATAAATGCCAGAATCTGGACACCAAGTGTTCTTCAGCTTCACAAATAGCTCTGCATTCCTCCAGCAAAATTAACTGTATGCTACTTTCTGGGAGGTAGCATACAAATCAGTAGCCTCTGAGCCGAATTACCTCCATTCATTTCTGAATAGATTAGGTTCAAATTTAAGTGATTGTACAAGAAGGAAGATGTAAAAACATAACAATAAAAAAAATCCCATCACACAGTTTCTCTGCACACTTGGGAGGAACCCATCCCTTTTCTGTGCTAAGAAAAAAGTAACTGTCCTTTCTGCAGATCATCTTGCTTCTCTAGCACTTTAAAACCCACCGGCAAGAGCAGATAATCATATTGGACTTTGGAAGCTGAGAATTCATTTCTAGTCTCTGAAACAGGACTTGTTTTTACAGATTAGGGAACAATGAATCCTGCTCTAGTGTAGTCGTTCTTTCCTATGATGATTCATGAAGGAATGCACCTAAAAGCTGGGGTGTATTAAATCTATTAACTTATTTTTACACTTCTGATAGTGAATGTTAACTGCTGCTAAACTATGTGGAGACCATCGCAAGCCACTGAACAGGAAATGCAAGAGGAAGTTGACACTAAGAAGTAAATACTTCTCTTAAAGTCTGAGGGGATGTTTAAATTTCTTGCCACTGACATCATCCAAGTATTTCCTATTCCCAAAATCAAGACTAGTCAAAACTGAAATTAAAGAGATAGTATCCAGCCAAACTTGACCTCTGCCTTGCATCTGGTTAAATTAAGGTTCTAGATAAGCTACATATCCCAGAACGTCTGCAATAGTAGTGCTGAAAATGCTTTCATCACACCTGCCCAAACAAATTGTGTATTGTCAGTGGTGTTTAAAAATGACCATTGCTAAGAAATCAAGATAAATGCATCACTTCTTAACTTAAAGACAGGTTAAAAATAAGGAAAAAATGAGCATTTTGAATGAATGTCAGGAAAATGTCCATCATGGCACTGGATTATTCTTAAAATATACTGGAAATTATGTTAGTAAAAATATATTTGATCTAATGAAGAGTAAAAGTTGGAAAAGTCTTCAATGGCAAGATCTTTTCAGTTTAACTAACTAGTCACAGGATTAACTTTGTCAAAGTTAATGAATATATTATACAACAGAAAACTAAAAGCTCAAGAAATGTTCAATATTCACTAGAGCAAAATATTAAGAGTATTTCTGAGTATTGTTCTGTTGCAGTTTAGTTTTGTAGAGAAGGTTACTCCTTTTGTAGCTACAGTTGAAGTCATTAGAAGTCCAGTCTGTCGTGCTCTTAGTTTTCAGAAGAACAGGTTTTCTTGAGAAGCCCAATGCTTTCTCTTTTTCTAGGATACAGTTTTTCTTAGAACTTTGGTAAAGGTCAAAGACCTGTGGAAGTATTACATTTTGAAGACTTGCTGTGGTGTCTTTTTTAATACAGTTTTAATTTCTAATTTAATCTACTCTCAAAAATGGACTGGCCTCCAAATACAACAGAATTAGTTTGTTCTCATAGCCTAGCTGAGAAAAAATGCTTCTCAGCATTTTTAGGATTAATCAGGAGGTGAGATAAAAGGAGTTATATTTAGGTACATAAAAAAAGTCATAAATTACATATACACAAGAAACCTATGATAGAAAAAACATTCAACGCTGTGAAATAAAGCACTTAAAAGTGCCAGAACTCAGTTTACCAGTGCCCCATTTCCACTTGGATTTACACATTTTAGTATGTTACAGTTTCGGGGTTTGTTTTTGTTTGGTTTTTGGTGGTTTTGGTGTTTTTTTTGTTTAATTTATGATCATATTTACAATATTCTTGCCTTATTCAGTGCACAAAATGAGCAGAGCCCGCTTAGTGATTAGCTTTTCAGGATTTTGTTTCACTGTCACAGCTCATTAGGTGGCCTGTACAGTAGGGTGCAGTACCTTAACAACGTAAACAAGCGCTGTTGTTCTCTGCACCAGTGGCTGTGTGATTTTGCCCTCCCTTCTGCTGATGCTTGCCCATATCTTGTCCCACAGGAGCCAAATCAAAGAGCTAAATCAGCAAGGAACACGTTTCTTTTATTTTGCAGGGTTTCTTTTTGATGTCCTGTGCTCTCTGTGGGGCTTTTTGATAAGGAGCGTGAGCACAAGGGAGAATGTAGGATGTGGAGCACAAATGTGTTTGTATTTTAACTCTCATGGAATTGCATGTTGATCTACTCCACACTGTTGGTAACCTGTTCTAAAATGGACTAATTTCTATGGAGCTTTTCTTCCCTGAGTGAATCAGGGACAGAATCCAGTTCCTTTGGGCGCTGTTCTGTTGCCGTAAACATGAGATCATCCTTTCTCCCATCCTTTCTTTCTGGCCACACAACGCCTTAGTCATTTCAGCATTAGTAACACACGAAGCTGGGATTTTCCAGACAGCCTTACCATGATGAATAATCCTAGTTTTCTCTCTGGACATTGCTTTTCTGTGAGCAAAATGGGGAAGAAGTGTTGTGAAAAGTAAACCACCATAAACCACTTGAGTCTGAAACACAGTGTGCGTTTGAACATTGCTACCAAAACTCATTAAAGGCATAACTGGGTCTCAGCAGGTTCGTATCCTGTTCTGTGCTGTTCTAACTTTGTCCTCTGCTTACTTCTCTGTATGCTTCTGAGTTGGCTTTGATGGGAGAATCACAGCTGTTACTGGGCGCTACTTATAATAATGAAAGACACTGACAAGTTCTCCCAGAAGAAGTGGAATAGGTGGCTTGTTGGTACATTCATCTTCTGTATCTCACTTTGGCCTAAAACAAGTTTAGGTTTCTCTTGCATGTGAACTAGGATTAACTTTTGAGCATGCTGTAATTTTGGATGGCAAAAATGTTGCTGCTTTATTTCTTATCTTGACCTGCCTTTGATTAAAATAACTTTCAGTAGTTTGGAAGTAACTTATTATTTCAGATTTAGGCAGCTCAAGTCTTATCGTTGTAGTTTTTTACTGCTGGATGTTTAAGCTCTCTGCACAATGAGATATATGAGAGATACTCATGTAAAAATTAACAGGAAGTCTTGTGATCAGGGCACCAAGGATTGTCTAAAAGGCTTTTCTCTCTCCACATAGTCAAGTTTCTATGTAGAATCAGAGCTTTCCTGCAAAAGTATACCTGGGATCTGTTACCTTTTAACCCATTATCGTAGTGGGAAATACAGGTTTAATGCCCAAGGGATTTGTTCTCACAGACCTCACTTGGAAGACTTAAGGATATTTGGAATGCTACTCTGAGTCCTCCCTCTTGCAGCTGTTTCAATGTCTGTGAATTCTTATTCATGGGCTATGGAAAGATATTCTTGCTCTTTAACTGCCCAGAGTGTGAATGAACGTGTAATTGCCCATGGGTATTTACTAGTGGCTGAGGGGAAGATAGAGGATCATCAATTTTGGACATGGCTACATAAATCCTTTTTGTCACTGTGTCTGACGTGTATTGGATTTACTAGGCTGCTCTTCTCAAACATCTCCTCTGAGTTCACTGTCCCTTTTATAGCTCCAACCTGTAGACTAGCTGGTTTACCACCTTCAGAGTCACTTTTATAAATCCTACACAGACATGAAAATTTGCTATTTTCTTCTAACTTCTCATTCATGGAGTTCACCACAACTGCAGTGCTTTATTATTCCTCCTTTTGACTCCCACCTTACGTCCTACTGTGTGTACCAGTAAAAGAGGATAGAGCTGTAAGTGACTATTTTGGTCCCTCCTCTAGGCTGTTCATCTGTATTCCTGACCTTTTTTCCTAGTGGTGAGCCATTGGGTTTTTTGTAAGAAAGGTACCGTGAACCCGTGACTTTGGCACTTAATTGAGAACAGGACTTTGCTAGTGTGTCCCTAAGGCATGCAGTGTCCTCTGATATATAATCAATAGCTAGGCTGGGAGGGTTGACTACTTTTTTCCAGGGAAAAAAAAAAGTAGGTATTAGGAGGCATCTGAGTTAGATGCAATTAACTTGTCTGTCTTCTCTTTCCCAGCCTTTTCTTTGTGAAAACAGAGGCCTTTGTCAGGAGATATGTTTTGAGAGGCCCAGGCCACAGATCTGTTCTGACAATTTGGTGACATCAACTAAATACTTTCCTGCCATGAAAAATATCACGGTACATATGTATACGAGCTTCTTGCCTTCTTAAAATGGAGGCACAGACGTGTGAGCACACTGTGAACCTTCAGTTCCTCCAAATACTGCAATTTGAGAAGACCTTATTTACAAGTTAGCTTAGCTGTCCTTTGAGCAGGGAGTTGGATTAGATGACCTTCTACCATTAGCTGTCGTTCTATCATTCTGAGACATATCAAACTACAGGAAAGCAGGGAGAGAGGTAGTGAATACACATTCAGTCTGTGAATCTCAATGAATTGTGGCTATTAATAAGTATTTTTTTGCTTCTGAGTAGCAATCTGTGTCCATTTCTAATTCATGTGTCTTAATATGTGGCATAAGCTTTGGCTGGATCTGCACCCTTTGCAAAAACAACAGTCTTATATATGCTCTTTTGAATTTCTGCAAGGTTTTAGACAATGGTGTCAATGTGGACATTCTGCAGTCTCAAGAGTGAAAACACTTGTAAATAAGCCTCCAGTGCTCAAGTTTTGTCAGTGGTGTATGTTTTAATTACTTAGATCAGCACTGCCATAGCAGATTTTAGTATAATCTTACAACCTGTTAGCCAGTTAGCTTTGTACCATGGTTTTGGCTTTGGATATCCCAACAATGGGGGCAGACAACCTCAGGGTATGTTTGAAAGACCTTGACTTGTGAGTGTATGATGTCAAGACCACCCTGTCTTCCCGTTATGGGCTACTTCTGAATCATGGATGTTTGAGATCAAGAATAAAAAATGACTGAGTTAAGTTAAGTTCTTAAGTGGTTTAAGAACGGCTTCACTATAATGATAGAGAAACTTTGCAAAGTAGTGGTGTGGGAAAACACTGCTGAGAACGAGGCATATTCTTACTCTGTAGGTAGAACTAATGTCAATGAAGGACACATTAGTGAAAATGAGCTGCTGTGAATGCGTCTGAAGCAACCTTTTCGCAGATGTACCCTAGGGAATTCCCAAGCCCCAGGGACTTATGAAAGTTCAGAGCCCACTGGAGTATACCTCCTTAGAAGGAAACATGGACTTGAAAACAATCTGATCAACAAGTTGGAGATTGCTGAGTTTTGATGAAGCTGATGAACAATTCCCAACTGAAAAAAGGGAAATCTAATGACTTTTGGGCTTGGTTTTGGTCAACATCACAATGAGAATTTAGCAAACTCGTGAGTTCAAACCAGCACTCATCCTACCCTAACATGATGTAGAATCAAGGGATGCAATCTCTGAAAGGGTTGCAGTTGGCACTAACCAGAGCTGTTCAGGGAATAAATAGTTCAGCAGTCAGTCATGCTATTTGTACTATCTTCTGTACCCTGACCCTGATAATTTTCTGGTATAGATGTAGCCTCAGAGATGTAACTAGCCTCAGTTGAGACCTTGGAGCCTGCAAAGTTAAAATACGTAATTTATAGCAAAGCTAAACAACAATGAACTATTTTTCAGAGGTTAACACTAACCCATCCCTGAGCTCAGTGGGGAGATAATGTTTTTCCAATAGCAAGCCATTGCTGTGGATCTGGTGACTGTATCTGGAATCAAAGACAGCCAAACAAAATGACTGTGAGGGGGTACTGACCAGTGGAGAAACACGGCTATTAGGATGTCTCCTGCTTGTATGAACAAACTTGAAGTGCAGCATATAAAACATACCTTCATACCTTCCCTGCAGAGTCATTCTTGTCATCATTATCCTGGCTTGAATTTGAATTTGCAGGTGATCTTAGGTACTTCTTATAGGGTCAGACAGGGCTGTCACTCCCTTTTCCACTGAAGCATCACAAGTACCCCGTGAGACGAGCTGAGGAAAGCAGGTTATAGGGTTTCCCCTGACCAACACCAGGGTGTGATGCTGAATCGACTTCACATGTAGAGATTCCCAGAGCCTACGCTGTCTGTAATTCTGTGCGCTGAGCTTGAAAGAGCTACAGTATAGTACTTTGCAGGAGCATGCAGGGAGGTTAGCTGCTTTGTAAGGGAAGGAGGAGTTGCAGTTTCTTGTCAGCTCCAAAGGGACCTCTCTGGACTCCCTACCATCCTACCACCAATATTCAGTGCTCCCAGCAAAGCACACACAAATGGAAGTTGGCCTTCGTTGCTTGTCTGGGTGCTATGGAAAATAGAGTGCAGAAGATGCATGTGAATGTTGGAACTTTCATGTGCATCATGCTGCACCAGAGCATCTGGTAGCTCCAAATGATGTTCAGCTTTTCTGTGGAGGAGCCACACAAGTTTTAAATAAAAGACAAACGGTTAGGGAAGGACAGTGAAGGAGGAGGTCAACCAGGAGGTGGAGGAAAGGACAAATGAAAAGCTCCATTACATTTCTCTCTTCTGTCTATAGAGGAAGTAGATGTGTTCTGACTTCTCATTTCTTCTCCCCCAGGAAAAATCTAATACTGCTAGAGCTGAGCCATCCACTGTGGGTGCACTTCCAGATTAGGTTGTGTATACATGGCCATTACTTAGGAGTAGAACAGTTTTGTTTGTGGTTTATTTTGTATTTTGTTTTGTTTTTTATAATGGATAAAATGGTAGAGAATCTGGTAAGTAAAAAGGTTAGTTCAATTGGTAACAGTGGAAGTTGGGCCAAGGTGAAAAATAGGCCTTTCAAAATGCAACAAGTAGCAGTCCTCTAACAGGTTAAAAAAGGGAGGCTAGGTTCAAGTTAAAGTAGGTGCTCATCTAGAATTATTTCCATCTTTGGCCAGTTATTATTGAAGCATTAAAGAGAGACAGCAGGGATGAACTGTTAAGAGTGTAGGCTCTGTAGCTACCTACCAGACCAACAGGTAGCAGCCAAACCCTGATCAGATGTTTTTGAGAATGTATGCATACCATTAACTCCAGTACTTGAACAACAAAGTGAAATTGCAATTCTAGCATCTAATTCCTTTAAAATCTAGAAGACAGCTTTTCTTCTCCAGGGAGATGACTGGAGTGAAAATAAGAATTGCAAATATTACTTCAGAAGAAACATGTAAAACAATGCAAAAGAGTGTGCAGTCTTCAAAGCAGTACATACTGCAACTCATTCTTTCTTCTTTCACCTGAATGTACAGCTCAGAAACAAAGCTGGACAGTCTTTGATTAAACCACCGAGACTAGTGTTCGTAATTGTCAGTCCTTTGAGGTGTAAATGCTGCACTGCAGAAGCTCATAGGTTTGGTTTGCTTATTATAATAGCAGTGAGAGGAGAAACCACTTACCTCACTGTAGTTCATCCAGGCAAAGCAGCACAATACTGATCAATGGTAACATGTAACATTTTACAACTGCCAGAGAAAAGATTGAGCTGAAGGGCAAAAGACCTTCTAAAGGGCCATAACAGGACTGTGGGGTATCTGCAATCCACTGCTTATATTCAAAATTCAGTACAAATACGGCCCTGTGAGGAAGTATTTGCTATCATGAAAAACAGAACTGTAAGAAAGTGGGTTGAGGGGAAGCCACATTTTTGTTAGGCTTAGATTTGTAAATTGGTTGTCAGAAAGTCACAATCCTAATACAGCATTTACATGAGGTCAAATAAGCTGATAAACAGTTAAAGACTAACTCAGCTGTGGGGTACGAAGTGGCAAGGATGGAAAAAAGTTGTTTTGTTTTTTTTTCCAGAAAGTATCCATGATAAATAAATGAATCTCTCCAGTGACAATTCAATATTCCTTTTTCAAATTTTTATTACTTTTCCTAGACTTTGCTGGTTTGTTCTGGTTCCCCCCCCCCCCAAGCACCAGATTAGTTAAAATTATATTTTAATTATTTTTAATGGAACACTAATTCTTTTGCAGAAGTGCAAACCCCCCTGTGGATTCTTTTCGATTTAAAGGAAGCTTCTGTTGTCATAGCTTGCACTTAAAATTCATATAAAGGAAAATCTATCAGTTTGATTTCTAGAAATACTCATTCCAGTAGCTGAAATGATTCTGCTATATTTTTTTCATCAACTAGCTCAGGAGTTTTCATGTTTTAGAAGATTTTCATCTCCTCTGTGTTTACAGTGTATACTGTAAGTGCACTTGAGCCTTTTCAAGTACATCAAAGCTTCAAAATAAATGGATGTTTACAACCAAAGCCTTCCTCTTAAAGACAGAAGAAGTGTATTTGACTGATACTCTTGATTTCATTCGTTCAGACTTCTACAGTGGTTTCTAGTGCAACTACTTTTTTAGCCTTGCTCTCGTGCTCGTTCTGGTGACTAATTCACTTTATACACAGTTCCTTACCTGAATTAGCAAATGTTCTTCCTCAAGTGCACCCGACCTTTGTGTTGGAATCATGCTGAAAAAAATATTCTGTTCCAATAGGGAAAGCTAATTTATTTTGAAGTAGTGGGCTAATTTTTTTTCTCTGTTATATCTTTGATAAATACTACTGTTTCTCTTCAGTTATACTAGGGAGTATAAAGAGCCTCACTGGCTCTGGTTAAAAACTACAAAAAGTGGAAAACCTCACTTTTCAACAGATTTCTCATGCCATTCTCTGTTAAACTAGCTCCATTGCTGACGTGTGGGCACAGCATGTGAACTCAGCACTACAGCAGATGGGAAAATGCATGGTTTGTGCTCTATATATTAAGTTGAAGGGTGCAATAAATTCCTCTAGCCTGCAGATTAACGTTAGAAGTGGCAAGCAACCATTGAGGATTCTTTAATATCTCACTGATGGTGCTTAACCATTTCAGTTCCGTGCTAAGCTGTAGCAGCTATTCAGGATACAGAGAGGGGTTAGCCCTTTGAAAGGGGCATAAACAGAATTCTGGACCCATTTTTGCTGGGCCCAACTTAAATGCTAGTTCAATGTCTCCTAAGAATTGCATGTTATTTTAGTCTTCTCTCTTTCCCCTTCACACAGCTCTTCTGTGTGATCCCATCTCTCCCTCAGCTCTTATCACTGCAATTCTAGGCAAAGAAATAGCCAGCTCCCCAGCTGCTGGCTCTAGCTCAGGCATGAAAGAGCAAGAACTGACAGTGATGACTGGGTGATGACTGGGTGCAAGTGCAAACCCCTCTGGGCATGACTTTGCTGAGCTGAGAGTCTACCAACAAAGGACTAAAGGTAAATGGTTCCTGCTGGACATATGTAAAAGCACTTTATTTTCCTCCTTGAACCTTCTGTGACTCAGAGTGAAACCCTGACGTACGTATACAACTCTTCCAACTGCATGAACTGAAGGAATTTGGTATTTCACAAGAGTTCGCAGTATTGTAGAGAAATGGACTATAAATGAGTGTAGTGAATTGTTATGCATACATTTTAAATGTAATACAAACTGCTTTTGCCTCATTAGCATGTCTTAACAATGGAGTCATGACTTTTCCAAGAAAAAAAGAAGATATGATTCAGCTGACCCAGGAAATAAGCTTTTATAGTAAAATGGAAGAACAAGGCTGTATGTCACAATACTATGTTATATGATTATATCAGTTTAGTATAGTAAGTGTGGTTTGCTTTTATCTTTTGAAGGTAGCTATCTAGTGATTTAATACTCTTATTTGTCAGTTTATGAACATATATTTCCAACACAGACGCTAGATTAAATCTTAAAAAATGATAATGTGGAGTTCGACTTCCTTAGTTACTGCTTGATAAAATACAAGTAAATACATTGCTTAAAGTATGCAGTAGAAAAATATATAGGCAAAAGACTTCAGATATTGTGGTGGTACTGTTTGCAAAGAATATTAGCATTTACTGATCATTCCTATCATTGCGGCTGTTATTTTATATTAACAATTCTTTAATTATGTGAATGTCAGAATGGTATATTCACAAAAAGTAAAATAACTATATATATCACTTAGTGGTTTAACATGTCTAGAACCTTTTTTAAAGAAACCATGACAGACATCTTTCATTCAGTAGTCTGCCACAACAGGAAATTACTTCCTTTAATACGCAATGAAATAAATATAGGTCAGATGGTTTGTCTGCATTTACTTTGCACAGTTCTACCAGTAAAACAGGATGTTTTCTATTAACATTGCTGCAGGTTTCCTGGTAACAATAGCACCAAAAAAAAGACCAGATTTTGTCTAAGTGAAATTCACTCCTCCTGCCTAAAGCCCTATGCCTAGCATCTGCAAGGAAAAAAGCTGTAGTAAGATGTGGAAGCTGCTAAATTTATGTGTAAGCACCAGGCTGCAATCCATACAAGCTTACAGGAGTTAGGTACTCGGCTTCCTCTGAAATTTAAAGGAGGTGAGCACCTTTGTTGTTAAAGCTTTTTTGAATATTCCAGCCATGTAAGATGTAACAGCCTCCCATTGTTTGCTCAGGGACAGTATGTGTATGTATATGAATATTGCCTTGGGTATTCAAAATCTGTGCAGGTGAAAAGAAGATCATAGAGCATGCAGCTTTTCAGCTGTGAAGAAACAGCAGCCTTGCTGAGCCATACTTCTTAAGAAAGGCTACTGGACCTTCGTGTAGTCTACACTTGACTGTCTTTACTCTTGAATGATCTTCAGCTCGTCCAGAAAGACAAGGGTCTGTGAATTAATTGTCGGCGAACTTTGAACCATGGGGGGTTCAAGTGAAAGAATGGGCTTCAAGTCAGACACATGTGACTGGATGTTCCACCTAACTGGAATGCTGTTTGTGTTGAGGTATGTTTTCTTTGGCTATTTTTTCCTGAAATGTGCAATTACAAAAAATAAAATATTTACATCATTACAAATGAAATTTCAGTGTCAGCTTTTTCTGTCATAAAATGGAATATTCCTATGTGCAACAGGTGAATTATTTTCCTTAGGGATCTGATACAAAACTGTTTTCTATACAGAGAACAATAAACTGATTACTACAGCTGTATACTTTCTGATCAAGAAGTTTCCCTGTCTTCAGTGGTGATGCTTGTCCCATAGCTCCTATATCAGCTGTGTGCCAGGCTTCACAGTAGTTGCTAACCAGTCGGATCCCATTTGTAGTTGAACCATGCCATATTACTTTTTGAGGCCTGAAAAGTAAAGTTAAGAAGTTATTTCCTGAAAAAAATATTTTTTTCTTCATTTAATTGCACAGCTACATGTGTGGTGGCCTGTATTTCTGCTTGCCTCCTTAGGGAAAGATTAAAGTAGAAAAGAGAGGAAGTAAAGGAGGACGCAACCTGATATCCCATTCATAGGCTATTGGAATTTGAAAAGAAAGATGGCATAATTTCTAGTACCCTGAAATATTGCTACTTGTACTACCTGGTAAAAATAAATGTCATGCAAGTCTTATAAATGGTGATGTAAACTCACCAAGATGAATCAGTCATCACGTTCTTCCCATCAAAGGAGTATATTGGAACATGAATGTTGAATTGTCCACCATTTCCATTAAATATAGAATTCCAGTTACTGAAAAGTGTTTCTCCCTGTTAAAATTCAAAGCCACTTTTACAAATAAAACAAATCCAAAATCCACATCATACCTGATTCTTAAAGACTTATCTATACATCTAAAAGCTTATCTGCATTTAAGGACACCTACGATTCCAGTTTTCGCATCAGTTTCTGCATGATGCTCCTGAACAAACTTGTCTGATATATCATCTCTATGCTAATAGTTCTCTGATTCACACCTTTGCCTCACAGCTGCATCTCAGTTATATTGTCACTTCAAATATTCAGCTTGATCATCTACATTTCCACTATCCTTTTCCTCTTCAACTGACTAAAGAGTTCTTTGAACAATTTAGAACTAGCTATAGCCAAAATATACAGATAATTTGTGTTGGAAATTCTGTTGAGGTCATAATTTTGTGAAAATTGTGGCATTTGTTGCAAATAATCAGGGCAAAAGCTTCACATCAAGCTACCTCTCAAATTGCTTTTGATTTTTTTCCAGTCAAAGTTGAAACAATAGTGTATTTACAGATTTGTCTCCAAGGGTCTGTATTTGCATGCACTTCAGAGTAGCATCTGTTCAGCATGTTCTAAGCATCACGTATTATTCCTTTAGGTTTCTTTGGCCATTTGTTCTGGGAGCCAGCCAATGCTACGGAGACATGGTTTGTTTTTATCAGTTTTAGAGTGTGGCTGTTTATGTGAAACCACAAAATGACTCATGCTCTAGACTCTCTGTTCCACTGGGGTAAGTCCAGCATCACTCCTAGGCAGACTTTGCCTTTTTCTTGAGAAATGAGAAAAATGGGCATTTTAGCCTGCTATACTGTGTAATCATACTAGAAGGTAGAACATACATGGTTTTGAGAAATGAGAATGTACTTTCCCTGCTGATATAAAAAACATCCAGAAAGCTGAACATCATAGTGTTGCTTTGTCAGAGCTCTGCTCATAGTAGACTATCTCATAACTTTATTTCTACCGTTAGCGTCAGGATATTGGAAAAATCAACCGTTGAAAATGCAACTTTATCACTATTTTTTTGGTTTTTGAACTTGACTGTGAAAGATGAAGCAAAGCTGCTGCTTTATAAAATGCAGTTTGGGTTGAAACTTTCTGCTTTTGCCATTTTCCAAGATTTTGGAGCAACTACAGCTTGTCCTAATAAAACAAATATTACGTACTCGTTTTTACCTTAAGATTGACTACTGGTAAATGATATCGGTCGGTTTTTCTGACAACTGTGGCCAGATCTTGCAAATGCGATGAGAGGAAGGCTCTATAGGTAGATGTCAAACCTGCTAGTTGGGCCTGTTGAAAACACTGAAAATCTGCTCGGATGTCACCAGAAAATGGCAAGTTTAAAGCCACCAGATGCAGCTGGAGGGGGGAAAAAAAAAAAGTCACCAATTTTATGGTGGTTTTTTTTATTTTTTTTGAGTTAGTAGCACAAGGAAGACATGTATTGGAAACAAATTAGACCTCCCCTCTTCCTGCCAGAACAAGAACTGCTACCTTCCATACCAGGTGTGACAGTTATTTGCTGCCATAACATTACATTTCTTAAAGCTGAGACCCACAGCAGAAATACTTCGAAATTTATCTGAAGAGAAGGCTCTGGAGAGATCTTACAGCAGCCTTCCAGTAGCTAAAGGAGGCCTACAAAATGCTGGAGTGACTTCTTATGAGGACATGTAGTGACAGGACAAGGGGGAATGGCTTTAAGCTGAAAGAGGGGAGATTTAGATGAGATCTGAGGAAGAAGTTCTTCCCTGTGAGGGTGGTGAGGCCCTGGCACAGTTTGCCCAGAGAAGCTGTGGCTGCCCCATCCCTGGCAGTGTTCAAAGTCAGGTTGGACACAGGGGCTTGGAGCAACCTGGTCTAGTGGAAGGTGTCCCTGCCTGTGGCAGGGGGATTGGAACTAGATGGTCTTTAAGGTCCCTTCCAACCCAACCCATTCTGTGATTCTATGAAAATTAATGAAACTGTGAAGATTATATACTTCTAAAAAATAAAATTATTTTAATAGCAGCTAATATTTTTAAGTAGAAGTCTTGGAGTAATCACACAAACAAAATCTCAAATCCTACAAGTATGAAGTAAGTAGTAAGAAGTGATCATACACTATTTAAAAATTCAGTGTTAACAAATACAAGTAGCATGCTTGAATCAAACAGTGTAGATGCAAGAACTAACCCACACTTTTTTTTAATCCACAAAACCCAACTTAGTTTATTGTTTGTTTGTGAGGTTTTGTTTGTTTTTTGTCTTAGATGTAACTCAGTTACTTTGCTTTATTTGTCTAACTATTTTTAAGTATTGAAAATGAATGCTTTAGTTCTAAATTGTCTACCTAAACCAAAGAGCACGATGAAGATAGAAAATATTATAATTATTTTTTTAAGTATTTGAGTGCAACACTATTATTAACTTAAAAATTACTGTTTGTTGTAGGTTCTATCAGTAAGTAAAGAGGTATTACTAACTCAGAATCAGCATTTTTTTTAATTTGAGATGGGAAAGGGGCTAGGATGATGAAAACAGATTTGGAGGAAATAATTTAAAATTGTCTCTGAGATTTCTAAACCAGTTAAAGAAGCATAATTGTAAATTTCTGAAGTGATATAATTAATATTGTATTCACATGAATAAATGTGAATATGTATTTA